>NW_017307124.1:418660-428807 GCF_000935625.1 Nanorana parkeri
TAATTATATTTCTGTCCTACATACATTACATGGGGTCTATTTGAGTATGCTATGGTTCTCTAATGGGACAGTCTGTGTGCTGACCAGAAGAATGCTGATAAGTGGAGAGAACAGAGCGACAGGGAGCTAATCACTGCTCTTCTTCTCCTCTCACTCTCCGGTCACAAGCTGGGGCAGGTCCAAGCCAACCAGAGCTTAGAGGAACTGGGTTGAATGATGCTGGCCTTCAGATTGAGGATATCCAGTAGTAGTAAAAAGTACTACTAGGAAAATATCTAAATGGAAGCTTAATATTCCTAATTGCAGCAGATTCTAATATCCCGTGGAGCTTAGCCGTTTGATCTGCATTGTAGTAGTGGTGGTGAAGGGGCCGGTAGGAGGAACCACAGCATGCGGGGGGAACCGAGATAGTCAACATACCAGAAAGTGTCAGGGGCATATTGTAAAGTTTTATTTCAGCAACTGGATTTAAAACAAGGTCAGGCTGACATTTGTAGCTGCAGGATGTGTGGAGTGATTTATCCTTAAAGTCCAAACCCATGTAATGCTCGTTAGGAATTTGTAAATAGTTGCCTGGTTATAGGTTCACTGTAAAAAGTAAATAAGATGGACCATTATACTATTATAGTTTTCCTTTAAATAATATTACCAAACCCTCAACCCAATGATAGACCAGTGGAGTGGGGAGCTAATATGCAGACCTTGATTGCCCTAATTACATTATTATTATTCTTTAAAAATTATTTTTTTTAATTGATATCTCTCGGTTTCCCTGACAGGTTTTCTTTAAATCGTACTAGTTAGAGTAGGCAACTTAAGGATGGCCAGTTGAGTACCAATGAGGAATTCCGGACAGATGAGGAGTTAACAGCCTTGCCACATTTCTAAGCCTGTTTCCAATAAAGTTATGTATGTCATATGTGACATGTACGTGACAATAATAGTATTATTATAGTGATAATAATAATAGTATTATATGTGACCTAATTGTCTTTTACCCATTATGCATTAAAACACATGTTGCAATAATCAAAAATATTTCCTCTGCTATAAATATTCTCCAGATAGAATCTCTGCTACATAATTAGTGCTGTAATAGTGGAGAAGGTGTACATATAGGTAGATAGCAGATTTAGCCAGCAGTGGAGGGAGAGAGCTGCATTTATTTCATGTGGCCACAAGATGGCAACGAACCAATGGCTAAACATACAAGGAATTCCAGGCAAAACTTTTTGTTTTTGGATAAAGTGAGGGATGGAACTTTTTTCGGGGGTAAGGGGTAGAAGATTGCTGACTGAGATTTCCTCTTACTCCCTGTTAGTACTGTAATATGTTTTTCTGTGAAATGTATATCGAGAAAGTAGAGAATGAACCTATTACTGTGCAAATTTAAGCTAGCCATACACCTATAGATTATCTGCAGATTTTCTATGGGCAGATCGAAAAAGTGCAACAGATTCCTCCATCTGCGCTAAACTGTGTGGATGGAGGAATCTCCCACTGGGCCAAGCTTCAGTATCTTGCTAGTCGGCCCCGCTGGCTCTCAATATACCTGAACAATACCTGCATCCAATCAGATTGTTCAGGTATTTTGACAGCCAGCGGGGCTGTCTAGTAAGATACTGAAGCTTGGCCCAGTGGGAGATTCCTCCATCCACACAGTTTAGCGTAGATGGAGGAATCTGTTGCACTTTTTCCATCTGACCATCTTAACTCTTACTTTCTTAGCTTGTGATGCTGGTCATCAGGACAGGAAGCAGGTAAGAGAGTGGAAGATCTCCATCGGACTTATGGTCCACATTAATGTTTTTGTAGATTCACCGCCACCACGTGTCTCCACTGATCTTGATAATCCACAACTCTACGTTGACCATTTAAACTCTGTGGTGAGGGCAATGGCTTATGTCGATGAGCGTTATTTACTTACATGTGACATATCTTTGAAACGCACGTCAAATGCAGGTCAGCAAAATCCCACTGATGTTAACTGAGCAGTACACATGGAAGTTCAAAGACTTCACAATGTGTTTTATTTCTTTAGACACCACATATACTTCTTGAGGTGCATTTAAAGGTGCATGCAACCCTTTTTTGTCAAACGCTGTTTTTGCAAAAAAACATGCATTTGCGTTCGGATAGCAAATTAACCGTTTGAAAACAGCGCCCGCCAACATGAGCCCTAAATCTGTAATTGTTGTTCCTTCTTTCTGATGACATCATTGCACTAGATAAGCCCATGTGACTAACAGATAAGTCCTTAGGCTCATAGAAGTCTATAAGGATTGAGAGCATAGGGTAGGATTTCGAGATGGGGGGACTAGACAGGCAGGATACGTGTGCTTTATATCAGTGGAAATGTCCAAGGACCTGCAGCACACCTTACCGGACTTCCCATGTGGAAAAATGGGTGCTCGTAATGACTACGGATGGCGCCGTATCAGATAAAATGTTGTATGGATGTCACCAGCACTCCAAGTATGACAGAATACGTCAAGATTTTTAGTGAATCTTCATTTTATTTTTGAAGTCACTTAAAGTGGAAACTAAAGTTCCACTTAAAGTGGAAACTAAAGTGGAAACTAAAGTTTCCACTTTAAGTGACTTCAAAAATAAAATGAAGATTCACTAAAAATCTTGACGTATTCTGTCATACTTGGAGTGCTGGTGACATCCATACAACACTTTATATCAGTGGTTCTCAACCTGTGTAACCTCAGGACCCACATTTGTCCTTGGTCATTAAGTCGTGGCCCAAGTCACACCGCACTGTAATGCACAGCATTGCGGTACCGTGTGTTCCGGCTCGGGTGATTTGAACTGTGGGTGGGAGGTGGGTTTGGGGTGCCATTCAAATGAATGGCAATGCAACACACCTCCCACACCAGAGTGTGCAGTGGGTGCGATTGCGTGGTAAGATGTGTTAATCGCACGAGACTGTGTGATTAACGCACTGTACTAGTATGAACGGGCCCTCAAAAACACTGACAGACACACACAACCACAGTCACAATCTCACACATTTACAGACATTCTCACACACACACATACTCAGTCCCAGAAAAAAAAAATTTTTGTTCTGTTTTTTTTTATCTATCCAGTCTCCCTATCGTACGAGGGCTGGAGTGGATCCTAGGCCCGGGGTCTAGCGTGGGCTGCAGTGCTGTGATAAAGCTCCATCCATATGTGCATTGCTTGTACAGCTCCCTTGCTTGCCCTGAAGAGCATCCGGGAGACAGAATGTGACATCACTCCGGTCCAGGCACCCCTACAGGACACGTGAGGAAGCTGTAAGCAATGCCCATATGAATACATGCCCCTCATGGCCACAGCCCCATCCCACTTCAAGCTGACACTCGGCACCGCTAGGGGGAGGCTAACGAGCCTCTCTCCCAGAAAAGTGAAAGTCATGCAGTGACCCACTGAAAATGGGTCGCGACCCACTTTTGGGTCACGACCCACCAGTTGAGAACCAAGGCTTTATATGATATAGTTTTTACCGGTTTATTTTGTTTCTTATTTCTCTTAGGTCTTCCAGAGGTGAGAACTCAGGGTTGAAGTTTCCAGGTGCACATTTCCCATGGCAGTTCCAAGGGGTCCCACTATCCTTATGTGACTACTTTGTGAGTAAAGCAGAAGTGAAACAGGAGGAGAATTTCAAAGGCAGACAGACAGTGAGGGGTCTCACTGAAAAGAAATAGGAAAAGCCTATAGGATTCAGCCCACTGTTATCCGCCTTTAACTGAATCATCACTTCTGGGTAGATTGGCTCAAGTCACTGAGAACACTTGAATAACAACATTTACATTTTTCTCTGTGTATACCTGAATAAATGCATTACTATGGTGCTGAAACAAGAAGTTACTTCATGGGAGAGGGATTGTACAGTGGTTTGTGTATATTTTTTTAATTGACCACGTTGAGGACTAAAAACTAATGATAAAACTGGCTACGTATGTCAAATAAATGCATACACGCAATAGGTTGGACTTGATGGACTTATGTCTTTATTCAACCTCAAATACTATGTAACTAGGTAAATAAAGGTATGTTCATTTATGTAACTCTGGGGTGCAGCCTAAGGCACTATGTAAGGTCGGGTTTACACTGTTGCACTGCAGCAACACAGGTGTTCCCGCAACACAGGTCATGCATGTTGGTGCACAGCTATGATATTCATACTTAGACACACACACACCTTACAGACACACCTTGGGTTGCAGTGCACCACAACGCACAGTAAAGTACTACCATATATTGTGGGGCACTCCATTACAAAAATAGTGCATGTCCCTTTTTTGGTGTTTTGGTGCACTAGGCAGCAAATGCAGATCAAAGTGCTACCTTAACATGCATTTTAACGTGCCATAGTGGAAAGCCAGCCTTTGTGCTATCTGTAAGTGAACCTGTCACAAGCATGAGCTATTGAAACTGAGAAAATTATGACAAAAGGCATAAGCAGGTTACCATTGGTAAAAAAAAATGCATGGAAACAAAATTGGTAGACCCAGATATAAAGGCAGCTGCAAAAACTGAGCTTGTTATAGCCATTCCTGAGCCTCCCTATTTGTTCTTTATTGTGAGGTTCATGGTTGGAAAAGGCTCAACCAAGCTTGACTTTTATAGGAGAAGTTGGGAGATGCTTATATCACTCAACCTACTTATCAGGGGATCCTGTACAAGATTATAGTATCCGCAACTTTGCAGTGATCTTCCAGGTTCAGGAACAGCTACTGTGCTGAGCAACTTACCCTCCATTGCTAAAACACAGCAGGTCACTCACTTGGCACAGCAGCCATTCAGGGAACATCTAGTTATTTTTATAAATAAATACTAGGCCTCCTCTGATTTGATGAGGAGCGTTGCGGTCATTTGCTGGATGGCCGTTGAGCCAGTGACCCACTGTATTTTAACAGTGGAGGAGAAGTTACTCAGCAAAGCTGCCATTCCTGGACCTGGAGGATTGTTGTAGATGCTCTGGCTACTACAGTGTTTTACAGGATTCCTGTGGCATTACCAGGGATAATTTATATAAGCTCACATTGTGCCAAGCTGGACATAGGTATATTGAAATTTATATAGCTGGAGTTCAGCTTTAAAGTGACACTAAACTCGGGAGTTTAAACTTAAAAATGCATTCAAATACCTTAACTATTAATACAATTGCATCTTATTTGTGTATCACTTGGCTGTAGATCCTCAAATCATGTCTGAATTGATGCAGACACTGCCCTTCCTTCTGGAGGGTATCTACTTTTGTTCCCCATGGTCCATGTGTGTGTTGTAAAGTAGCTACCGCTCCAAGCTCACTCCTGTGAAGGACTAAAATCTCAATACAAATTAGGAGACTGAACATGAGATTGTAGTCCAATAAAGCTTGGACTTGGAGAGATGGTTACTTTACAACACACACAGGAAACATAGGGAACAAACGTAGCCCCCCTCCATAAGGAAGGACAGTGGCAGCCCCAATTCAGAGATGATTTGGGGATCTACAGCCGAATAGGATACTTTTGTGTTAATAGTTAAGGTATATTAATGCATTTTTAGGCTTTAACTCTAAGTTTAGTGTCACTTTACTCTCTGGAAGTTTCTTGAGTATTCAAGAACACTTCAATTGTATGTCATTTTTCTAAAAGGTAAAAAGTGATCCCGGAGGGGAGGGGAAAGGAGTATTTTACATAACTTCCATCCATCCATGCTTGCCTACAAAATGTAAGAGCTGTCTATGACAGTCTATCAGCTCCCCCTCAATGTCTAACCTGCACTAAAATAGGAAAGGGAGAATGTAATGGGCTCAAGAAAATGCACAGCTTTTCATTTAGACACTTATCTACACTGTAGTTAATTTATAAATAAAAGAACTGCCCATAGTCTCCAAATTGATATTTTCCATTTAGGTTACAAAAATCAAGCACTTGACTGGCTGTTAGAAGAAGCCAGACATTTAACTCTACAGCTAGTTTACATCAATCAGTTTTATTGTTAGCGTACTGGCTGATAGTAATGTGGTGTGGACACAACAGCATGCCATCTCAGCTAAAATGTCTGGCCTAACAGCTGCAGAATGAGTCACCCAAAGTAAACTAACACATTCACTTCTAAATCAGAAAACATTTTCTTATCAGTCGTACCAAGCCCTGCCAATGGAATTCACCAGCATTGGTTCGCAAACCAAAATGTCCACATAATTGAATTGTAGCTGAACTTCAGTCAACTTTATTCCTGGATTGGAAAACATTCAAGTTGACTACAAGGCTGAGCTCCAACCGACTTTTTTGAGCGGCGAAGGTGTAGTTCCTCTAAAATATTTTTTTAACTGCTGGGGCAGACTTTCTTGCGCCAGTGACTCCTAGAGCATTGACTGGAGACCAACTTCCCTTTTTCCTTTTGCAGACTATATTACATATACTGTATATTCCTACAGAGATATCACTAGGGAGGCAGTCAAGAGACCCACTTTTTTGATTTTCCCTATCATGTATGTTCCATGGATAGACAGTTCCTCTCCATTCTTTTTTTTATTTTTTCTTAGGCCTAAGGTCAGTCAGGTGTTATATTAATATGTAGTCTCCCCTACTCTGTAGTCTTTGGAGGATGCTGCAGCTAGTTGCCAGAGAACCACAAATTATTCTGTAATCACATTCAGAGACTTATATTGCATTTTTCTTTGTATAGGGCTCTACAATCAACATTTATTTTGTACATAAATATATTTTGTACAGTCAATTACATTTTTTTAAATTCTTTATTCTCCTTAATAACTCCAATTTAGAGATTACTTAAACAAAAACTCCAGTTTTTCTTTTTAAATTTCTCCCTTCCCTCCTGTATAAAAACATGTTACATGCCTTCTAAAACTAAAACAGCACTGTGGAGAGGAGAGGGCAGGATTGTGACTTCATCTCTCCACCAATCACAGTTTGCCTGGTATAGTTTGAGAAAAATAGGCATTTTGTGACTGGTGAGGAAGGGCAGGCATGTGGGAGCACTTCACTGCCACGAGTTGCATCCTCACTCCCCTTAATCCCCAGAGGACCTACATTATCAAGGCTATTCACAAAAGGGTGAACAGTTTGGAGAAGACAGGAGAAGGGAACAATTTAGGACAACATAGCTGAACTGGAAAATTTTTCCAAATCAGCTATTTTGGCCTAGATTGTTCACTTCTCCTGCCTTCTCCAAATTCTTCACCCTTTTGTGAATAACCCTGTATGTGTAGGAGCCGGCATGCTGCAAGGTAACATTTTTATACTTTGATACTCCACACATAACACACAACTTTTTAAAGAACTCCAGGGAAAACTATTATTAACCCGTGCAGTGGGGCTACCCCCATACTGCAAGGGTTAACTGCTCTGGGTTAACTGCTCCTTTGTGTCTATGGAGGAAAGTAACAAAGTTATACTCACCTGATGCTTGGAGCCACCTTGCTCTTAGACCAGTCCCTGAAGCCTCTCTCTTTTTCCGCTGCAGCAGTCTAAGGTCCAATAAGTCACCACATGAGAGAGAGACATTCCAATGCTGCAGCGTAGGAGACAGGCTGGAGGGAGTGCTGTCAGACCTGGCCGGCTCTGAGGATCAGGTGGGTATAACTTTGTTATTTTTTCTCCCTAGACAACAATGGGTAGCCCCACTGCAAGAGCTAATAATAGTTTCCCAGAGTTCTGCTTTATTGACAATTTACAAACTCAGTGCAAAGTTTAAATTGTCATTTTCCCCAGAGCTTACAGACAGATCATCACATCCAGAAATAACTTCTCCTTATAGGGGGCCCTTATTGACAATGGCAGCAACCACAGTGATATTCCCATGAGGCTCTGCTATAGGTGTCCAGGTTTGGTGATGATGTCCCAAACATTTGTTTATTCTTTTTCAGATCTTGTAACAAGGAGACACTCTTTTTGATACACAGGTTGTCACTCCTGAACCCCCTACCTGCCATATTCCCACAGTGAATTTGGGATAATCTAAACCTGTATCTAATAAAGAGCACTATATTTAGGAAACATATCTAAAATGCCTCTGAATAAAAATGTGTTCAGGAAAATTCCAAGTATCATTAAACATGCAATATTCAGATATGAATTCTCGTTGCCAGCTGAAATGTTATTATTTATATTGGAGCTATTATCAGGCACAGTTTTTTCTGGCACAAGTGGGGGAAAAGAAAAGAGGCCATGTTTGGAATGAAAAAGACTAAAAGAGGTGAGAGGAGAGCCCTGAGAAAGTGATTGTCAGACGGAGTCATGGGAAGTACTCTGAATTAGAAAGTATATGATTCCAGATTTATCAGTATGCCTAAGTCTGCATTTTGACGCATGTTTAAAGCATGGTGGCCATGCAGTCCAAGGCACACTTAAGCAATTAAAGAGACATTGCCCCAAACCATTTAAGGCAGTGCCTTTGTAAAGGTCCATTCCTGACACCCTAAAACCGACCTTGCAAGCACTCCCTCACCCATCCATCCATGCCATCACTTAAAGTGGACCTTTCCTACCTAAGCACAAAATGCCCTGGTGCATGCAGCTCTGCATGGTGATATGAAAACAACCCCAAATCCTATGTTTATTGAAAGATGTCCTTTGTACTTACCTTTTATGAAAATCCACTTGTAGCCCCAGGCTCATAGATTTTTCTCTGGGAAGGTTACGTCACCAGTGCCTTCCAGGTGATCTCATTTCAAAACTGCAAGATCTCACGAGAGTTTGCAATATCAGGAAAAGCACCAGATCCCATGCTGTGCATGCACAAGATCTGACAATGACATCACTGGTGTACCCACAAACAAAATGCATAAGAAGCTGGCTACCGATAATGTTGGGTTTGAAGATGTATTCTGTTCAATGTTTTAATAGATTGTAGCCTGTCTTTCTTAAAGCCATTGCCTTGACACAAAAAAAATATTTAATTGGCCTGAAAAGATTCACCAAAAACAAGGGCTGCACAGTGAATGCCAAAGGGTCACAGGTTGGTCACCAGGGATGTAGACTCGCCTAGAAGTACTGTACTTAGGTACTTTTGCTTAATAAGTGGCTGTAATAATTGCCTGAATGTCAAATCTTCGGGGATGAAGCACAGAACCTGTCTCAGAAGCAGTCATTTCCTGATTGTGAGCTTCACTGCAAGGAAAGTCACAATCATGGAACTAGCATGTTACCTGTATGTAAACTGTGGCAGATTCCCTTTGGACCTCCTGACTTTAACAGAGTTACTGTATTTTCTAGGTAGCATTCCACAGCTCAACTATTTATTTTACTTGCTGTCTGGAGTCCCCGTAATGTGTAACATAATTTAAGGAATTACCATACATAGATTCACAATTAGTATATAGGTAATCACCCAACATGGTATGTTTATTTACCTTTCCTAGAGTGATTTTGTGCTTTTCTAAATCTTAAGTGGATGATTTATAAATCTTCTACCCAGTGCATATTTCCTTTGTGCCATCCAACGGCGGTAGTGCCTTGCAAACAGCATTCGCTATTTGCTGGGAGAAAGATTTATTGTTCAGCCTCTAAATGTGCTATCCATCCCTTTTTTCTTTTACGGTTCTTTTATATTGGATGTTTCAGAAAGAAATATCAAATGTGGCATATAATAATTTTTTAAGGGGGCTGTAGGAAGCCCAAACATGGGAGCATTTATTTTTTTAAAGGCACTATAAGGGCAGGCTCGTTTAACATGTCTCCCATCTACAACTGTCTCCTGAAGAATGTCCCCAGTCTCCAACAACTCCATTAGAAGGTTTGCTGTCTCTGACTATCTCCTGCTACATGTCTGGGGTCTTAGGCAGCTTTCTGTAGCATTACATTTACTGAATATTATGTCTGGCCATTGGAAATGGTTCAACCACTTTTCTGACTTTTTTTTTTTGTTTTTAACAGGAATCTGAAAAGCTTAAAACACTTCCTGCAATGAATGGAGTAAGCATGGGCGGGGAGGAGTTTACTTAGCATAGGAGTCTATAGTTAAACATCAGTGGGCATTTCATTTTATGACGGCCAGGTGCAAAATTCTAACCAACAGAATTTGGGTAAATGACAAGTTAAAAGGCATTGTGTATAATGGCTAGTTTGCCATTCAGGGTGATGTTATGTCTTTATTTTCCAAAAAGCCAAAACTTTATTTTTCTTCTACAAAAAGGAAG
>NW_017307124.1:428828-438898 GCF_000935625.1 Nanorana parkeri
TATATATATATATATATTTACTCAGTATAAATACATATATAAGTACATACATATAATACATACATACACATACATATATTCTAATTAAAAGGTATACAAATGAATTAATCAATAACACAACCCCGACAGAAAGATGCCGTCTTTAGATATGCTCCTACTTTTCCAATAAATTGTAGAGAGGCTTTTCATATGTTGCCTGAAGGTTTTGAAGTTTTTGTTTCACTAGTACTATGACTGATGCAAGGAGAAAGACTCCTGCGAATGGTTGTAGTCACATGAGGAGAGGAGGTAGAGGTGGTGGGAAGGTGTGCTTTAAATGGCTGGCATAGATGATGACCTGGTAGTCCGATCCAAAACATTGCACAGCTGGAGGGTTTCTTAGGACCCACCCAGCATCACTGTGGTAGGGGTGCAGCAGGTTCCCACAGATGGGACGCCTAAAGGTGCCCATATACTGCACGATTCTCGTACGAGAATCGCGGGAAATCCCGCGATCGTACGAGAATCGTGCAGTGTATGGAAGGCGTGCGACCGTTTCTACTGTACGGTCGCACGTCTTCCGTCGAACCAGCAGGCTAGAAAACCCGCCGGGAATTGTACGATTCTCGGCGAGTTAGTGGCCTGCTGGTTCGAATCTGCCGAACGGGCCGGTGTGCGCACGCGCACACAGCCCGTTTGCAGTCATCTTAAGCCCGCTCCTCATTGCAGTCATCGTAAGCCCGCCCCTCAGGGGGCGGGCTTGCGATGATCGAGAGTACGATCTGCCTGTCCAAGATAGGCAGATCGTACGTTTTTGTAATCACTTTACAACCATCGCAAGACTAAGGTCTTGCGATGGTTGTACAGTGTATGGCCACCTTTAGTGTGAGAGAAAGTGTAAGTGATGTCTGGAGGGATGGTACTCCAAAGTACTAGAAGCACAACTGGTACAGTGTCAAAAACAAGCAAGTGACCGTAGTGGCAGTGCAAGTGGAGCTACTCATTATGAGACTTCAGATGCAACGGGTAGCTGGTTGATGGGAGTGAAGAATTTGCTGCATACTACAGTTATCTGGAATTTATTACATTGTGTCTGTTTAACCTCCATGTTGGAGAAATTGTGACACATGTTCTTGATTGTCCTAAGATAGTTATTGTGCTGTAACCGCAACTCTTTTATATCTGGACTTGCCCTGAACCGCAAGCTGAGTAAATATTTAGTCATTTTGAAGCAGAGAGTAGTTTGTGTGTCCTGGCTATTGTCTTACCCTTTTACAAGTGTTTATAACAGATTGTATAATCAACAGGAATAAGGAGGCAAAGATGTGAAAGAAATTTGAGAAAACACAAGTCTTGGGTGGGCAGGCATAATCAGATAATCATGCCAGGGACTCAGAAAATGATTTGTTTAAGTACATAGTTTTATATAAGGTAAAGACTTTATTTAAAAGGTTAACCATTGCACCTGGTTATAAAACTTCTCTCCCAAACAGAAATAGTTAGCAGATTAATAATAATTATAATTTGGTTCCTGAACAAAGGAATCCGCCATTACATAGTTAACCAAGTGTGATAATACACAGCCTGGGACCTCCCACCAGAAGACCTGTGCAGGAAGTGTGTGACACAATCTTGAAGGAAGTGATCTAACCAGATTTTGTGTTGCAGCTGATATGTGCACTCTATATATAAACCAAACAAGTGTTAGTTCCACTGTTGCCAAGATCACGGATGTGAAAAATGTATCTAATATTTTGTCCCGTTTTTATTCTGTAAGACTGCCTGGAAACGGCCAAATAAATGCCAAATACTACCCCCCACCCCAGATTTCAAGCATTGTCTGTGATTATTGTGAGCTGAAGGGCGTTACTGAACCAGTCGCACAGTCAGCTGAAATCATTATCGCAAAAGGAAGGAAGATTCTCTTACTCACTATGATAAGATGGACATATATCTTTATGTCTGACATTTTAGGGGAGATTTCTGTCTATGGTCAGAATTGGAAATCAAGTCAGAGAAAATATGCATGAGTTGGGTAAAAGCTGCAGGTAAAATTGTTTGTGGATCATCCAAGTCTGCAAAAAAATATTTTTTTTTAATTGACATCCAGAACTGCAAGAACCCTGAAGCCGACACAGTCATGCTTTATTGAAATATTTTTAATTACTCTCCAATTGTGTCCAGATATAAATTCTATTTGATCCCAAAGTAGTTTGGACCAAAGTTTGACATTATTAGTCAAGGAAGTTAGTCTATAAAAAGAACATGTTGTGGACTAATTCCTTTTCTTAGAAATCACAAAAGTCTCTGCCATCAATCCCAAACTATAGAGTTATTCCTAGTCTTCATTAAAGTAGACTACAAGTATGGTGCCAGACTTCTAATAAATTGTTTGTAAACCACTTTGAGGAGACCGTCAATCTCAGGTGTTTTCCAAGTTGGGAGGGATTCAGCTGTTTTACCTCCTTGGTAATAATTTCCCATTAAACAATTTTAGGCTGTTCAGCAAAGGGATTCAGTTTAAAAAGTTGTCTATAGCCACAAACCTTTGGCAGTTCTTACTTGTATACTCCCCCATGCTGGCTTGCATTCTCTCTCTCTCCTGTCTGTGAATTTCATGTAACCTGCTGCAGCCAATCAGGAGTTGTGTCATCAGACCTAGCCCCGATAACAAAATTCCATACAGGGCAGCACCAATTAATAGATTGTATACACACAAAACTCTTCTGATTCCAAGAAGTTCACCTAATTTTAAAAGGTGGCTTCATTCTTCATCTGCTCCAAGCTCACTCCTGTGATAGACCATAACTTCAATACAAATTAGCTAACTAAATGTGATATTGTAGTCCATCACAAGAGCAAGCTTGGAGTGGTAGCTACTTTACAACACAAACAGGGGCAATTGGGAACAAAGGTAGCCACCCAACAGAAAGAAGGACAGTGTCAGCACCAATTCAGAGTTTAGTGTCACTTTAAGTTGACTACAAAAATTGGTCTTGGCGGCTCAACGCTTCACCCTTTAAATAAATCACTGTTCTGGACAAAATAAAGGAAACACTAATTTGCAATTTCTACCATAATTCTAAACCTAGCCTTTCACCAAAACCTACCTGGGACACCAACAAATGTGTTGCCAAAGAGGAATTTACAAACAAAGTGACCTAAATGAAAGAAGATATACAGGCTCAGTACACCTTTCACATGGATCTCTCAGCTTTCAAGTTTACATCATAATTCTTTAGTACAATTCTCCCTTAATGAATTGGAGAACTACTGGACATTTTGAAGTGTAATGCCTACTGCCTAGTGTAATGCCAATTTCTTCCAGAAATAAGCTCTTCTATGAACATTGTAGACAATTGGTTAATGTTTCTAGCAAAAGCATTTCTATAAAGTAGAACAGCAACTCATTTTGAGGCATTAATGATTGCACAGGCAATATGCACTATAACCTCCTGACACTGCAAAACAATTTTGACAGTATTATCTTTCCCTTTACAACATATTCACTCATCTCTCAGCAAGCTTAACTACTTTTAATAAATCCCAGGCAATTCATCAGTATCTTTCAAACCGTGACTTGCCCTGCATAGATCTATCCTCCTCTTAGGCTTTAAAGGTTCCCCTAACAGAAGAGTCATTTAAACTTTCCCTCTCAGAACTAAAATCATGTAGGAGTCTTTGTCCTGATGGATTAAACATTAAGTAATAAAAGTTATCTTGAACAACTGGTCCCACACTTTCTAAAATCATTTAGTATGGTCTTTGTTAAATGTGTTCAATCACCACTATTATCTAGCCCATAAAGTGCACAAGAATACTTGATAATGGCCGCAATTTAGGTCTATGGTCTAAATATAGACATTAAATATTTGCATAGATCCTGGCCAATAGATGCAAGTTCTTACCAATCAGGAATGTTGCCTACTAGGGAGGGGGGTCCTGTTAGCTCTACTTGGACAAAATTATAACATTAGACTAGTCCAAAAAACAATACTAGATATGTACTATGAAATGCAGCCTAATAGAATTATTCAAACACAAATTGCAAGCTACAGGATTTGGATCCTTTTGAAGATAACACTTGTGAGGCTCCATGTCACTGGTGGATTTACCTGTAAGGTAGACAACTTTTTACCAGTAGTAACAACAAATAGTTAATACCGAGAACACTACGCCCCTTTAAAGACCTGCCCAGTTATGCAATCCCCTATGTACCACTCCATCTCCCATATCTAAGTCCTATTACATTTACTAGCACACCCTTCAATTCCATCTTACACGACACAGAACGAGTTAAAGTAATACAAAACTCAGGAGTTAAATCTTAAAAATGCATTCGACTACATTAACTAATAACAAAAATGTATCTTATTTGTGTATTACTTGACTGAAGATCCTCAAATTATCTCTGAATAGGTGCTGACATTGTCCTTCCTTCTAGATGGTGGCTACTTTTATTCCCCATGGTCCCTGTGTGTTGTAAAATAGCCACCGCTCCAAGCTCACTCCTGTAATATACTAGAATCTGACTACAAGGTAGTAAACTAAACTTGAGACTTTAGTATAGCACAGGAATGAGCTTAGAGCGGTGGCTACTTTACAACACACACAGGGACCATGGGGAGCAAAAATAGCCACCCTCCAGAAGGAAGGACAGGGTCAGCACCAATTCATAGATGATTTAAGGGATCTACAGCCAAGTGACACACAAATAAGATACATTTTTGTTAATAGTTAACTTACTTGAATGCATTTTAAAGATTTAACTCCTAAGTGTGGCATCACTTTAAATGTAATTTCATCTATCCAAAGAAATGGATACATACACGATCTAGAATACGTGTAAACGTTGTTTCCGTATATTACATTGGCACTGCCTCTGTGGGCTTGGTTACCTTATTCATGTAAGGTGGTCATGTAAGTCTGTCATGTTCAACAAGATAAAACCCACAGAAAGTATTGGACTACGCTGATCCATTTTGAGCTCGCCGCTGAGTAAAGCACCACACCTCCAAGACTTAAATGCCTACAAAAAAATTCCTAGTTGTACATTTGCTGCTAAGCAATTGTGTCTAGACTGTGAAAAAAGACAACCCCTCAATTCATTAAAGATCGGTTTATTTGCACAAGTGACATTTCTGTCCTAAGAAAAAGTGTAGATATAAGCCAAGAATGGCTTCAGTTCCACATGCCATTGGGCACTTTCTTTCAGAGCTGCTTAGCACTATTATGAGATGCAGTCATAGTGTACTGGGGGCTAATGTGCTCTAACTCTGTACCATTAAGCCACCACCATCATTCATCACAGTTGCGGGCAATCCATTTGCTACTTGCCACTATTTATAACTAGTTGTCACTAAATCTCAATTCTCATTCAGTATGCTACATGTAGATACAGAGTTGTTAAGGGTTGCTGTCACACTCTTCACATATATAAACCTATACATTCAGGTAGGTGCTAGGCAGAGTCAGTTTGAGATTTGGATAGTGACTGATGGTCATCGTTAAGGAGTGAAACTGGATGTGTTAAGGATAGAGTTAGAAAACTGAGGGCTAGTTTGCTGATTGCCCTGTGTATTAATGGCCAGCCTCACTTTTGTCTGCTGTAGTTACATTTGCAAATGCAAGACCCTAGTATGTGTTTTTTTCCCCAAAGGTTATAACTATAGTTATATCTTTTGACTTTTAGGTTGAGTTGAAATAAACATCCCTGACAGTTTCCTCGAACTGAGATTTATCTCACAACTTAAAAAAATGCCTGTCAGAGTTGAAATGTGCGGACAAGGAAAACAGATTCAGGGGAAACAATTGCATATTTTTGCTTATATTTTCAGACTAGTAAGAAAACTACAGGTGTCTATACAGTTCATAGAAAACAGTCACTCAAGATGAGCTTTGGTTTTTTTTTTTTGAATGGAAACAAAAGAAATGAAAAATACATACAGCTTTAGTTAATGTTGTATTGTTGTTGCTTTTACTGATAAAATGGAGCACAACTAACTAAAAGACATAACTATGTGTTTTTTTTACTGCATAGGAAATGTTCATCTATACTCCTGTTGTTTCCCATACCAGTACAGGTAGCAGTAGATGCAGTGCTTGAGGCATTCACAGCTATGAATACTTAAAAATAACTATTAAAAACAGTCTTGGATGGAGTTTGAAGAGTCTACCACAGGATCACAAATAATATATTTGTAAAACATAGATATTTTTTATAAGATAGATGTGTTAATATGCCATATGCATATATTTCTCATGATTTCAATAAGGTGGACTAGAATTAAATAAATTTGCTATATATTATTAGTTAGCCGTCCATTTAGTGCAAGATCTCACCAGAGGATTCTCTATTTGGTTGAGTGGCCAGTCTAGAGAATTAGCACTCAAACTATTTCTGTATCATTCCACCCTTAAGGTAACTGTGCCCACTCATTCTTTAAAATGGTTGCTTTTGCCTTCATAATATTGGTGTACATATAGTCTATGCAGATCATTTTACCAATTCAGTGTTTATAAGGGAAAATGGAATACAGGCAAGTAACCTCATGCTTCTTAAAAGGAAGTTTCTCTTTGCCAAGTCTAATGAAGGAGACAATGGCAATATAAATGGTGCTGAGATTATTATAGCCTGCTTATTCACAGATCATAATAAAGTCATAGCGTTTAATGGAACAGCAAACTATTGTTAATGAGACTAACTGAAAAATAAAACCAGACAAATATTATTTAACAGGCGAATCTAAATTAGAAGCGGTATCTGTCTGGTTAACCTTCAGCGACAGATTCTTGTGACCTTGGTACATCACTCAATCTCTCTATGTGTGTCAGCTGCTCCAATATGAACCTGTAAGCTCTGGGGATCATCGAGTATCCCAGTGTGTCTATAAAGAAAACCCAAACAATAGCGGTTGGCCTGATTTGCACCGGGCAGAAGAATGCAGAATCGCTATCTCGGTCATCCAATGGGTTAACTTTAAAGATACAAATACCACAATGTCATATGCATACTTTAGCACTAAGTTCATTCTATTAATATAAGGTTTGCTAATCGGATGCAACATATTAGATGAAAATTATATTGTGTACTTAATCAGAATTAAGGTAATAATGTATATGGGAATGATAGCTTTAAAAATGAAAAAAAAAAAAGACGGCTTTAGGAGACAAGAAGACGAAGCACTGGCATAAAGGACCCTTGTCAAGCAAAATCACAAATGAAGATGAAAAGAAAAATATATATTTTATGTACAACAGGCAGCAAAGCACAATATTAGAAAACAAATTGAGTTTTTAGAAACGATTGTTAGACGCATTGCACACTAACACATATCATTCACTTATTTTTTAAAAATAAAACATCTTTCCAAAACTTTCATGATCTATTCTATGAAAACAACAATGAAGCTACTAAGCCATTCAGACTGCAGATCAAAAGCTATGTATCACTTCAAAATGGATAAGGACACATACATGTATTTCAACATTCTCATGCTTACAAACTGATAACATTCCATATCTGCACACTCTACATCTACAGATGAAGTGGAACAGAGGTTTTTAGTCTAAGGAAGCATCCATAATCCTGACGGTCATGGCACCAGCTGAACGAAGGCTTAGGTTCAAAGTGTATCTTGCAGCTTACAGTGTTATTTTTGTGTGCAAACACAGCAATGCTCTTCATCTGCTACTTTTATATATTAAAAAAATCAAATACACTAGCAGCATAAAAATTCATATCTATTACACAAAAAAATACAGAAGTAAATACAGGCAAAAAATTCACATACAAAAATAGAGAAGGAAAAAAAACAGTTCCTTAAAAATCTATCCCCGCTGTTTTGTTTTTTTTGCTGGCTTCATCCTCCTAGCAAGAATAGAAATCCAACATGTACTTCATGCAAAGAAATGCACAGTCAGGAAAGAAATGAGAACACAGCGAAGGTCAGCAAGATGGAAATTCATTACTTTTCATGCTCTGTCAAACCTATGAGAACGGCTCGATCTTAAAGAGATGCAAAATCTTACTCCAAACGCTATTCAGTCCAAAGCAATGGCCATAAAGAAGGGTTTGTGGCCTGGCCACAAAAACCCTGACCTCCGTAACCTCTTTTTTTTTAATCGGCAAAAATGAAAAGGGCAGATCTTGCCTATCATAAGAAGGCTTGTTTCGTGCTAACATTTGTCTAGATCTGCCCAGCAATAGAGGATTTTTTTCCATGAAACAGCAGAAGTCTCAGAACTGTCATGTGACTTTTTCTTTTTTTTTTTCCTCCTGATATGAGACATGTGCTTGCGTATCATTTTGCAGTTTACTAACTATGCGAATTTTGGATCAACCTGCCTTTGCTTCTAATGCATGACACAGTCTGTAAGGGAGCATGAGAACAGTTTTCCATGAAAGGCAAGGTTTTCATAGTTGGCCTGTAACCATGGTAGCAGATGCCTTTTTCGCTTAACCCTGCTTACCTCTTTGCAGCCACGAGCTGCTCCCTTTTGTTACAAGGGGTACGCCTTGATTTTTCTTTCTCGTGAACAAACTTGCATCTTCTTCAAAGGGCATGATGTTGCAGGTCATTGGTCTAGACTGTTTGAACGGTCCAGGGAACAGCCTTGATGTAACCCTTGCTCCTTGTGTGCCACACCACCAGCCGTGTGACTGCAGACTGTAGGGGGACATTTGAGATCTGTATTTGAAAAGGACTACATCCAATTTTGCCACTGTGCCTTTTCACTCATCGATTGAATGAATATCGAACCTTCTGTCGTTGCATGTGTGAAATAGATAGCTTAGCAAGCACTTTTGCAACTAAACCTGAGCGGTGGGCCAAGCATTTTTATTTTTTTTGCTTTCCTCCAAAGCTATAATTATTTCTTCTCTTTAATGCATTCATCACATGTTCTCTATATTGGGCTGTGTAAAACGTCACCTTGACTCCCATTAATTTTCTACATCTAGAACTAATTTTTTACTTTTTCTGCTTTTTTGAGGTTTTACATTTTCACTGTCATTTTTTTTCATTTACTTATATTTTGAAATGTGAATTAAAATTTAAACAATGTAATACACGTTTGATATATACCTCTATTAAAATGGCTATGTGAGATGATATGGAAAATAAAATACAGCAATGTCAGATAATTATGTTTTAATGTTAAAATGCTATCTCCTTATTAACTGAATTATTTATTATGATAAAATAGATGAACAAGACAATAAAAAGAACAAAAAGTGCTAAATCAGATACATCTTTCCATCTAATCTCATTAAAGAAATACTTGTGGATTAGTTCTAATATATACTTATTTTTTGCTTTTTTTTTATAAAAGAGTAAAAAGTAAGCACTCTCAGGGATACATTTTATCCAGGAACAATGTAAGAATTACTTCATGGTGACAGCCAGCACCACCTGCTCTGTCTGGAAATGTAATGTTTGATAGTGCAGTTACTAAAATCCAAATAACAAAATACCAAGAGGAATTAACAAATCTTCATGCTTGTGCATTAAGTAGGAGACGTCTGTATGTATTTCTCAAGACAGCATTACTTTATGCTACAACGCTTACTTTCCTTATTCTTAATTGCTACAGGCAAAGGGGAGGTGCACATAAGAATAAAGGTTACACTGGCAGATAAAACATAATTCACAATGAGAGCGGTTTTCATGCAAGCTGAAATAGACTATGCTGACTCCTAGATCAGTTAAAGGGCAACATGAGTGCAACTGGATTTTAATAATACGAGTGCAGAACAAAGACGAAAAGACGGGGGGTTGTGACAAACCTGCTTGCCAAAAAGCTGTTATAATGGAGACGATGCAATATGATAGAAGAAATAAACAAAAGCTGAAAAGGTCGCTGTATAACGGTGATGGGGATAAGTGCATTAGCAAGATGTGCTTTCTAACTATTACAAATAAAACAGTGTCACTGTTCTATGTTATTTTGCATTTTGAAATTAGGTAACTGTAAATAGGATAAGGATAACTTTTTTTATTTGCTTCAATATACATACTTTTTGTTGGATTTACTATTAGTCACTTAGGCTCTATCCTAATGTGTCAACATAATATGTACAGATACAATAT
>NW_017307124.1:438923-501376 GCF_000935625.1 Nanorana parkeri
AAAAAAAAACAGCATTATAGTATTATTAGTAGTATTACAAGTCTAAACTAAACTAAAACTAACATTAATTATTGTTAAAAATATATTACTGCAAAAAATATTGGAACACAGCCAGTTGACAAAAAATGATAAAAAAATTAAAATGGGCATATGATAACAGACCATTCTGTTATTTTCTGTGTTGATTTCTGCCGTTTACAAAATAAAACATATAAACTAATATATAAATGAAGGCTTTATGTGATGATTTTGTGCTTGTGGATCCCAAAGGCATATTTCTGTATAGATTAAAATGCTACTTTATAAAAACGTCCAACCAATGTATGGTATTTTTTCTGTTTTATGAGGTTTCTCTGCTGCAATGTTAAATGCTCTTGCATGGCATCAACTAATGATGAATGGCTCGTTTTTTTTTTATTATCATGTTCTACTTCTACATCTTTACTGAATAATAACAACAGTAGTAATGATAATATTGTAAGCGCACATAGCAATATTCAATTGTGGATGGTTCGCTTGCATTTTTACCAAAGTGGCCACCTTATCTTACAGTCTTGACCATTTTAATATGAACAATACTGCACAGGGTAAAAAGCAAAGAAGGTAAGTATCACACATACAGTTTAGGAGATAGCTTAGAAAAAAAAAAGTCAGATTTTGATTTCATAAGACAGACTGGATCAGAGTCAAAGCTGCCACATACTGTGTGAAAAAATGCCACCCTGGTGTGAACAAAGGGTTTAAAATGGAGTCAAAAAGCATGCAAGCTCAATGTCTAAGCCTTTCCTGTGTATTGTTCTGCCGCAACCTGCAGGACATCAAGTGGGCTTGAAAGAATAGAGTGCTCTTAGAGATTACTGTTGACAGTGAAATGAATTGGGATTTTTTTGAGGATTAGCAGAATGGAAAAATCCAGGGTTTGTCCTATGCAGTAGTATAAAAAACGCACTTTCATATAATTCAAAATTAAAAAAAAAAAAATTAAGTACAAAATAATCACAGAACGAGTCCACCTTCAATGCTGCACTGTTTAAAGACTTGTGAGACAGAAGAATAGAGTGCCAAAAAGAACCATATAAAAGATTTGGTGACATTTTTGTCCAGATCCCCATTAATACCTACAATATAAAATATGGGAAAACGGATTTATTTTCAGGACTAACTAAGGAACAGTGCTGTTCTAGATAAAACATAGTGCACAAGCATATTATCTGCTTTCAAGTTCTCAAGCAAATAGTCTGAAAGCTTAGATTTGAAGAAATATTTCTCTGACATCATAATCTTAAAAATAAATACATAAAAAATAAACATATCCCTTGAGAGCGCAATATTTTATCCTACTAATCTAGATTCAGTGATTTGTATAAAACAATAATTTCAGAATAATTTATAGAAATAGAATTGGCTTGTGAACTTGTAAGTCAACTGGCTTACGTTATGCAAGTCAAACTGAAATGTCATCATACCAGGCTTCAAAATATACCAATAAATACGCATATACTACCTATTAAGTGGAATCCCTGGGAGTAGACGTCTTACATTTTATTTTAAAAATATCACAATGAACAAATATACCTAGCTGTAATCATACTTTCCCAAGAAAATATGTAGCATTTCTTCCTTCATTATCTTTTTCCTGTTTTTTTAAGGTTACAGAACCCATATTTAGATACTATTTTACATGTTTCTTTTTGCACCAGAATTTTTCAGCTATTAAAGTTACCATGGAACACAAAAATAAAAAAATGGAAATGTCTCTGGCATTCACAGTTTTGTATATCTGATTTGTTATTTAATGTGTAAATAATTAATATTATAATAACATACATTCAGTATAATAAATTGTCTGTTAGCAATCCTATAAAGTATATTTCCCTATGGGTTTATCTTAAAAATTGACTTAAATTCTTTCTTTCAACTTACATGCAATCTCTTGGTAAAGGGAAAAAAGGGTTTAGAGACACTAAATCCCAGAAGCATCCCTAGAAGGTCAAGATGGGAACATTTTTCTATTTACTCTTTGTAACTCTGGATAAAAATCAATTTGTTGCTTTCATTACAACCACATAATCAATTCCATTTAAAGCATGATGCAAAATCAAGTCCAAAGACAAAACGAAGCTGTGGAATTGTGACAAGTGGATTTTTACTAGGTAGCCTTTGTATGAAAATGTCCCATCTGCTTTGCCATAGGTAAGGCATCAGACATTTTAAGCAAAAGCTCATGTCACTGCAATGCCACCGACGGGGCGGCCTCTTGTTTGTCTGCCGCGGTCCTCTGCGTCCCACCGTGGAACGCGGAAGACGCACGAACTCCGGGTTGTGACGCGGCGGCTGCGTTCCACGGTGGAACGCGGAAGTCGTCCGGACCAATCAGCGATCCCTCCTCACTTCCTGGCCCTATTTAAGGGCACTGATGAGGCAGCATGGCGTTCTGTGATTGTTGTCTGAACGCCTGCTGCCTCACGAACCTGTGTATGGGACTGTCACCAACTGGACCCTTCTCATCCCCCTGCTGCCATCTGGAAGACGGACCTGCTCAGTTCTGCTACTGGAGTCACCTGGGAGTCTCAGCCATCACTCAGCTACTGCCAATCGCAAGTACCCTCTCCTCTGCCTGCCTGCAGGCTGATATGAACTGTGTATTAGACTTACTGAGTATCCGCTCTTAACCCTGCCGCAGCCACTGCATTCTAGTGTTTCAACTACCAACCCACAGTCTATGAAGCAATATTACTGTGTTGAATTGTGTTGTTTTTTCCTTTGATCACGTGATGGTAGAATCTCAAACTCACCGTTGAGATTGTGAGTGACGCCTGAGATTCGTATCTGATTGATCCTATTACTCCGCAGTTGAGATCCACTATTGTAAAAACTGCAGACGTGACAGTCACTTATCCCTCATTTAATTAATTTTAGACCTATTCAACCCTCCCTTAGTCAAGGAAAATAAAAATAAAAAGGGCATGTTAAAAAAAGACTAATAATCCTAACATTTAAAATACAAAATGGTTGGTTTAAGTATATATTTTATTTGGGCGGTACCAATTTTCCAAGGCCAAATTTGTACTATATGCATATGGTTGTAAGGGAGATGTGTATGCAATGCCTTTGCTGTACTTGTCTTTACTGTGCATTTGAGATGCATTTGTATTTACACATATCCAGAAACAAAAATGCAAGGACAAAAGTAATCACAAACAGATTTTAAAATCTTAAAAGCTCCTGTACAATAGGTTTTACTTTTAACTTGTTGGTGTATGTTTTTTTCTATGTGAAGAGATGTAAACAACAGTAAATTACAGCCCTCGTGCTGTTAAATATCCATTGCTGCTTCAACTTTTGGAGTGATTGATTTCCAGTGAAATAAAGGTGGACTATTCAGACAGATACAGCTACACATGTAATCACAATGGGCTCAGTCATCATAGTTAACACACCAGGATAAGGATATATTATTATTTTTTTTAAATAGTGACAGTTATTTTCAGCTCTATCCAATGAGATTTGAAAATTACAGTCACATGGCTAAAATATAGAATCTTATCCTTGTATGAAGCTTAGTGAACTGAACTTAATGTATATTACAATGGTGTTTCTAATACACATTAAGCACCAGATTGCTGTTTATAAAATTAAGATTGGCCTAAAAATGTATTTTATTATTTTTATATTATTATATTTTTATTTGTAGTTGCATGCACCTAGAAGCAACTATTGATCTCTGTGAATGATGTGCTACAGGGCATAATTTTGAAAAAAACTTTTCAGAGGTATGACCATTTTAAAAGGTAGGCTTTGATCAATAATGAAAATGAATTCTTGACATGCATACAGGAAGCAAAGTCTACATGCTTATTACTTCCTACTTTATTACCATTAACACTCATCTAACAATCCAGGAACCCCTGCTTGTGACACAGGAGAGCCAATCCAGAACACACCCACTGCAGATGCTGTGTGCCACACACTATAAGCCTTGGGAGATCCTACATCCCCAGAGATCCTGTGAGGTGACCTCTGACCTCTGCTGAGAACTAAAAAAATTAAAGCCTAACTCCTACCCCAGTCACCCACCCTTGCCACCTGGAGTGCCCCCCGATAGTATGCTATGCTTTATTTTGTTTAACATTTACCTTTTCTAGATGTCTTCAGGTGGGCCACAGGATGCAAGGTCAGCACAAGCCCCAAAGTCAGCATCTAGTGGGTTACTTCCCACTATTTGCTGGCAGCGCATAGCCTCTCTAGAGCCAGAGCAAGCTGTGCCCGCCCCCTACCCTGTCTGTCCCTCCAATGAGCACTGGAGGTGCAGAGGGAGAAGGGGGGAAATCCCTCTGGGGGAGCGGCAACTGAGAGCCACTGTTCTCTGCAGGGAGAAGAACGTGAACTGAACGATGAGCGGTTTGTGATTGCTCAGTTCTCGATGTATACCTGCAGTGTCATACGCCAACTTTAAGTATTGGGAAGACATTTTACTCTCCTATTACTTCTCCTTTAATAACATTCAGACTGAGAACGTTTTGTGGCAAAAAGTTATTACTGCAGGGCAAAGGTCTGGACTAAACGTAACTATTGCAGCCACATTTTTTTTTTAAGTACCAACTTGGGGACTATTTCTTTATTTAAACTATTTAAAAATAAATATTTATTTTTGTAATGTTTTGCTTTAAGGTAAACTGAGTAAGTGTTCTGATTGTAGCACAGCTGTAGTGTTTCCTGGAATAAATTATTAGCTCACTGTTTTCTTTTACTTGCCATCTGGAGTTGCTCTTTAAATCATTTTTAAATCACATTAATTTGTCTAGATACTGTAAATAATTGAAGTGCCCCGTACCACAAGATATGACGCAGACATTAAATAGGCTGGCCATATATGGAAAGACAGTAAAATTCCACACATATATTTTGCTTTGCACTGTGAACAAAAGAACAACCAGTGTGAAGATTGCATACAATGACATATTCAGTCACCATACAACTAGATTATATCACAAATTATTATGTCATTATGTGACATCTGCCAGAACATCATTGCTACCATGGTCACTTTGGCTGATGTACTAGGCAGGTTCATTATGTTTTATATTATTTTACATATTTATTTTATGCTACATAAGCTGAATAATACAAAATTGCAGCAATAAAACCTAATCTGGTTTTATTGTATCTTCTGTGTGACACAGGGACAATAATCTGGTATCTATATATAGAACAAAGGGGAGGAAATTCAGGAGCATGGGATCATCCCCAAGAATACATGTTATATTTTAAGAAAACCTACATGACATTATCACATGGTATTTGGTGGTTATTTGGTACCCTCTGCAAAATGTTTCTTTTATGCTGCCAAAGTGAACAAATACCGACATCCTCTCCTTTGTAACCCTCGCCACTAACGCTGACATCACAATTCCTTGTGCTTGGAATTGCTCCTGTTCTTCAATAATCCTTATTACATTTCACTTCATTCCTACACACTGTAAAAAACTTCTAGAACGGTGAGACAGCATATGCAAAGCAGGGCAGATGGGGTAAGGATGTGAAGAGGGGGGGATAGTAGGCTACCCTGTGCAACTAGACAAGATGCAGACAACAAGGCAGAGCTTGGTACAAATGCTTAAATCTGGCAAACTGTCTGTGAGCAAAGTAATTTAAAGATCACATTCATAAATAATTTAAAGTAACACTAAACTCAGGAGTTAAATCTTAAATATGCATTCAAGTCCCTTAACTATTAACAAAAATGTACCTTATTTGTGTAGCACCCGGCTGTAGATCCTCAAATCATCTCTGAATTGGTGCTGACACTGTCCTTCTCTCTGGAGAATGGCTACTTTTGTTCCCCATGGTCCCTGTGTGTGTTGTAAAGTAGCCACCGCTCCAAGCTCGCTCTTGTGATGTACTTCAAACCAGTGGCGTCACACAAGGGGGGTGGGGGGGGGGGCGGCCCGCACCCAGGCGACACCATTGGAGGGGTGACACCAAAGGCAGGTATCAGAATACTGCCCGCGTGTGCGATGACGTCACCGCGCACGCGCGTGGTGACGTCACGCACATGCGCAGTGATGTCTAGGCGGTGTGACACTCGGTTACCGCTCCGGGTGTCACCCAGCCTCGGGACGCACCTGCTTCAAACTCATGTTTAGTTTACTAATTTGTATTGAGAGTGTTACCTATCAGGGGAGGGAGCTTGGAGCGGTGGCTACTTTACAACACACACAAGGACCATGGGGAACAAAAGTAGCCACCCCCCAGAAGGAAGGACAGTGTCAGCACCAATTCAGAGATGATTTGATAGTTTGTTAATAGTTAAGGGACTTGAATGCATTTTTAAGATTTAATTCCTGAGTTTAGTGTCACTTTAAAGTACAATGTACAAAGATATACATACAAACTTTTCTTTGGGTAAATGACATACTTCAAAACCATGCCAGAAATCTGCACTTGACCCAACTATAGCCAAAAGCGCTGTGTCTGAGCAATTTTTCTTTTCTCCGGGGATAATAAATGAGCTGCACAGAATATTACTTAGTTCCCAATTTAGCTGCAGATGTGAGCCTGACAAAAGGAATCCCTATCAGAATAATCTTGATTGCTACTGGCACACTGCTGGCTGCAACATCAGCTCATGAAATAGGCAGATAGGTTAGAAATTGGGAAAGGCTGCACTAAAATACTTAAAACTGACAGTGACCCAGGAAGCTCGAGAGACAATGCTGATGGCTGTTATAGTGTAAGCTATTAACAAATATAGGACATAAAAGCTTTGCACACACAGTGTGTGTATATGTGTGTGTGTATATATATATATATATATATACAGATATTCCTCACTTAACGACCGAGTTCCGTTCCTACGACCAGGTCGTTAAACAAACCACCTCTCCAGTGGTGTCTTTTGCGTTCTGCTGGGCAGGCAGCTCAAACATAGCAGCATTGCTTTTGTGTAGATTACTGTACCATCACATTTAATTAGCAAAAATGAAATTATTCCATGCTATTATCTCTCACAAGCTAACAATAAATCAGTATACCTGCTCTATGAATGACTTTTATAGCCTTCAAGACTGAAGATATCTAAATGGTTGCCTGTATCATGTAAAATGATCTTATATTTTCTTACAAATTTATTCATAACAAGACTTACTTTACAATATTGTAGCTGTCTGCAAACAACATGGTATCTACTGGAATTCCCTTTTAATCTCCGAAAATGGGCTATAAAATGAAGAGACTATAGTTTGCATATTGCATTTTATTTACTTTACTAATGAACGGGTCACGCTGATTCTCCTGAAACGGTGACCCACTAGAAGGAAAGGAGGGGAAAGAAAGCCCAGCCATCTGTAAGACATAAGACCTAAAAGGGCAGACGGCCAACACGGTGCAAAAGGTGGCAGGAACAAGACATATGAGGTGACAGACAAAGGGCGATAGACAAGGGACTGATAGACAGGATGGGTCAGACTAGAGCAAAGCGGCAAATGGGGCAGACAGGAAAGACAAGGGGAGACAGGCGAGAGAGGGCAATCTGCGTACAAGGGAGTAGGCAGAGGAGGGCAGGCACAAAATAAAGGAACAAGCATGAGCAGGCAGACAAGAAACAATAAAGAAATGATGGGGGTCGACTAAGGTAATCAACCAGCTGCCAGCTGACTTTATGCAACTGCTTGCTTCCCTTTAAAGAACTGCAAAACCTTAATTACAGCTTTGTCTTAGAATTTATAATGGCCATAGATACAAAACTATGTTATCCTGGGTTGACCTTTAGCGATATTCAGAATTGAATATTGTTTAGCCTCTTTTTGTATAATATGTTAGATAGGAAAATAAATCATATTAATATTAATAACTTGCTCTGCGCTAGCATAGAAAACATACAATTAGTGTACCTCATTTATCAGTGTCTGAAATGAGAACTGTTTGTGCTGCCCCTTTTGCATCTCCCATCTGTCCTTTTTTTTTTAACCTCTCCTTCATGATTTTCAATGCTTTTTCAGTATAGTGTATACATCTGTAGTAAACTGTTTTTATTACTTTTATAACAGGGTTCTCCTGCAAATTTGTATGGTATGTTGTTCACTTTAAGGTCATTGCAGGAGACACGAGAGCGCGTGTTGTGCCTGGAGGAAAAGAGGTTCATCCAATGCATATGGAGAGATAGACAAAAGGTTTTTGCAGTAAGAGCTGTGAAAATGTGAAAGTCTTCCACAGGTGCTTGTTCTAACCAGCTCAGTAGATTGCCTAATTATGGCTGAATATTTCTAAATGCACAGAAAATAAATAGATCTTAATATTTAAAAGAAACAACACTTTAGAATATTGGTCCAGGGAGCATCTAGTGGACTTTGGGGATAAGGAAGTGTTTTTATACCTTTTGAAGCAAATTGGACCAGGTTTTTTTAGGACACATTCACACAGACGCAGAGGTCCATGTAATGTAAAAAATGGTGCAATCCCCGCAACTAGGAGCCACAGGTTTTGTATGCAGCCTTTCTGCACAAGTCAATGACAGGCTGTGGTGGTACGCTGCTAAACCCTTCTTTAAGCATGTACATTTGTACAGGTTTGAATGTACACCCCCAGATACAAACAGTCTGTGTCCGGGGGTGCACATCTGAACCTGTCCTTAGTGTTTTTGACACCAGAATTATATGCAGCTTAAGTAATATGCAAATTGTGACTTTTCTTGTAAAAGACAATCTTGGTCCAAACCCTCCTATATCATGAGTCTTCCTATTAGTCTTTTAAAATGATGGGTAGGTTTACTGCTTGCCAGAAAGTCTAGGGAGGAAAAGCCAATCTCAACTTTTATATTTAAAGTCAAGATCTGCATATTACCTCAACTGCCTATATCTCTGGACCCACGGGTCATTTGACATGCACAGGCTATGAGTGTGTATTGTAGCCAAAAACCACCTTCTCTGTTTTGATAGGATTTTTATTGGATATGGTTGTTATTTGGGTACCACACATGTCTTTTTATGTGGCTATCAGAAATCCATCTGCATTGGGTTTTTCTTATAAAGATAAGACTTTTAAGCTTTTATTCATGTTCACAATAAGAAGGGAGAGTGACACATCCTCACACTCACTATTGTTGCCTTGTCAATTATCTGTGTTCTGGAAGACAATATGTGCCTGTGTTATCACTGTTTAGTCGAATAATACCTTTGTCCATATCTTAATGAGACTAAAGTCAACTTATTGACTGGAGAGAAATCTGAAGAAATGTCACACGGTAATAACTGTTGTGTTTTAGGAGCAAAAAGATCAGAATATGCAGGAGTCCTGTCAATAACATTGATAAAATAACATAAACTTGACACCCTTTGTGTTGAAATATTGATTACAGTGACATTGACATACGTGCTGAGGTATAATGCTACAAACAGAAGAACAGTTATTTAGCTTGACTCATTCCTTGCTGAGATGTTTTAATGATCCAGAAAACACTTGAAAAAATGCAAAATCACCAAAAACAGACTGGATACCATTTCATTGTGATTATTCTTTACCCAAATTGTAACTTGCACATGAAGCACTCTGGTTAAACATTGTCCTTATGTATAAAAGCTGAAACAACCAGACACATTATGAAAAACAAGAGGAGTATTAAGTACCAGCTTCACATGGAAATAAAAGGTCACCGCTGAGCTTTGAGCAATACTAGGGTCTGAGAAGAAGAAGTGTAGGATAGTGGCACAAACAGGGCAGAATGTGGACAGAAGTAGAGTTGGCAGAAGAAGGACAGTTTGGGGAAAAGAGAAACAAAGGGGACAAGTTGACAGAATGAGGCACAATGTGTAGTGGGCAGAGGAAGTGGAATGATATAGAATTGGAGTACACAAGGAGACAAAGGTGATGCCTAGAGTGGTGCATGGCAGACAAATCACAAACTTCAGCTCTTCAGTATAGGTTTTGGTTAATGTAGGGAAGAATTATAACAGTTTGTAGGTTTTTACTGATGTTGAAGTCCCTGAAAGACAGATTTTACCTTTCTTCTTGTCCTGCTGACCACACAAGAAGTGAAGTGACACAGCCAGCAATAAAATTCTGAGAGAGGTTATAACCCTTCCTGCTTGACATTTATAAATGTTTTTATTGCTTTCTGTACCCCCATTGGAGAGAGCAAGCTCACTTCCACACATAAAATTAGGGAAAATCTTCTAATTGGCTAAATACAGCAATAAACAAAAATGTTTAAAAAGTTCTGAATCTTTCCCCTCTGTCCAAATCAAAAAAATAAAATTGGCTGGACTTGTGCTTCATCGCTGAGGTCTAGAAAGACAGCTGAATTAATCGAAATACATGTACAGTATGTAAACTGTTTTACCTGCCAAAAAACTATGTAATTCTATGTAGACAGTCTTGTGATTCAGGCACCCCTAGCAGACAGAACAAACAGGTGCCTGACCTCAGGTTTCTCCATACTATTTAAGTCACATATTTTGTTCACTGATCCCCTCAAGTCTGCTGACTAGACAAAGAAGAGCACTTTGCTCGCTTCTCAAGTATAAGATAACAGACCTGTGTAATGCCTGTGAACCTGTCTGTTAAGACTGTGTACAGAAAGCTAATATACAGATAAAGGTTCAGGTACCTATACTAGCTGTATTTAAAAAAAAGATGTAATGATTCTTCAATCAATATATATATATAACTGGATTGAATTGTGTTTTCTATGCGCCTGGAGATCAGCGTGTGGCAGTAATGTATATGTGGCCCACAGAGGAGTAAAGAAGTGTGGCCAAAGAGCAATAATGCTAAAACTGAGTTTGAATCACAAGCACACAGTAGTAGTGGCTTAAAAGTTTTTGCTTACAAACATTTGTTATTTTTTTTGGTAATTTGAGATTCAATATATAATATATTCAATATACAATGTATATTGTGGCATTTACATACTGCTTCTCAAAGGAGAAGCAGTAAACTTAGAAGTGCTTTTCTACTTTAACTTTACTGATCTGAATGCAGCACATGTTTACTATCCACCTATTATCTGATTGACAGTGGTCTCCCAATGCTGCCCTTAAAAAGTAAAGAACTCAGCAATACACATACCAATTCACAGGTGTTGTCTTTGCCTGTACCCATTCCCATTCCCATGCCAGCAACTGCGGATGACGGCGCTTGCCGTTGTCATTTACAGGATTTCGGCATGTTAGTGGAAAAGTAGGTAAATTATCTGATTTTCTGGATTGAACTCTGGAGTTGGGCTTTAAAGAGCAACTCCAAAAAGGGCTACATTTAATTTATCTAAAAATTACACTTCAGTTTTAGAGCCAACAGCTTATATGGCTCTAAGAGTCTGATAAAAGTCAACCTTGCAGCATTGCAGGCAGGTCTGAGTCCAGGCATCCCTTGGCTCCTTACAGATGAAAATCTCACCCTTGGCCATTCGACAGTGCTGTGCATATAACAAGTAAATGATCGGCAGCACCAATAAGAACATTATGTTCCAGGGACATAACTTCTTTCCATCACTCAGGGAGCATCCATGTCTCATATTCTAACTAATAATTGTCGTATTTGGTGTTTTTGCAAGCAGAAGTCATTTGCATATTGATGACTTGGGTAAGTGGAACAAAAAATTTTACTTTACTTTTAATTCAATAGGTATAGAGAAGCCACCCAATCTGCATTGTCTGTGCTGGCATGACCAGCCCTTTCAGATGACATTACTCTAAAAGAACATTCTTCTTTGCGAAGTGACAGGCTGATGCTCAACTTTGACCAGTTGCACTGGCTTACTGCAGGTGCAAGGTTGTAGCTAGGCCTCCTGGACAATCATCTGGCCCTAGGTTTTCTCGCAAGTGATCCAGCTCTGGACAGTCATATGCTCACTTATACCCAGGCATGTCGGTATTTCACTTTGCTTCTGAAGGCTGAAGGGCGCAGGGTGTGGAGAAAGAAGGAAAGGTGAGTATATGCTCTTGAGAAAGGGGGAAACCAGGTGCTGGGAGTGATTAGTATGCAGCCCCTGTCCTTCTCTATGGGACTACGCGGCCATACGCCGCCCTACACTCACCCGCCCTGCATGTCCATGCGGGGGCGGGTGTCCGTACCCGTACACTGACAGGATGTATCACCCGTACGGACCTGCATCTGGGGTGAGCATAGGGTGGTGTACAGCTGTGTAGTCCCATAGAGAAGGACAGAGGCTGCATACTAAAAACACGCATCACCTGTCCTTCCCGGGAGCTGCCCGATACAGCCGTGCACGCAGCTCAGAGCCGTAGGTGCCGGCCTTTTCTCGTGTGAATGAAGCCTAAAACTCCAGTACCTGGAGTTGTTTGCAGCTGTACCATTTATTTGTCTTAATCAAACTTGGGCATGTGTGCTTTTAATCAGCAAGCACCTGATAGTCCTGAACACAAGCAAGTCTTTTCAGTCAGATCTAATGTGGATTGTTAGATTTTCTGGTAAACATTGCAAAACACATTAAAAAAGAGGTGCGTTGCTCTTCTTACATAATGTTACATAGTTAGATAGTTAGTCAGGTGGAAAAAAAGACACGTGTCCATCAAGTTCAACCTATAGAGATATTTAAAAAAAGCCTAACCATAACACAATTCCCCCAATTACCCTCTGTTGAAGACCCCCTCCCCTTGAAGACTCAACAAGCTGTTAGCATGTACCCACACCACATCCAGAACCCGGTGATATACCGAGGACCCCTGACCGCTGACCCCACTTGCTTAACTCGCCTCACACCCTCGAGGAAGTGTCAGCAACCCCCTTGTCGGAACAAATACCCTCTAACTAACAGACCTAGACAGAACACCAACTCCCACCCCATCCCTATTACTCTCTGTTTATATCAACAACGCGTTCTGTACCTCCTATTACCATTTTGTTTCCCCCCCTTTTTTTTCCCTTCTCCCTCCCCCTTCCCAGCCCTTTTCCCCCCTTCCCAGCCTTAGGTTGGGACTTGCGGTTAGCTGTCTGTTATATCTATAAGAAAACCTATCTCAGCCCCTGAATGGCCTTTGTTGTGACTTGCAAAATTGTTTACTAGTTATGTGCGAACATCTTTATCGGCCCTTGTGGGCAACTATTGTGCCTTACCGCTGTCTACTTGTTATATATGAGAAAATCTTTGAAATAAATAATTTACTTTAAAAAAAAAGAAAATGAAAAATGTAAAAAACATAAGTCACAGGTGGAAAATGTTATAAAATACTACATTGCACTCTAAACAAATACACAGAAGTCTCTATGGGTATTAGAAGAACACGCCTTGCGACTCCTGTGCCATTGCTGTTTGTGGCTGGAGGCTGCGATTTGCAATTTATTTTTACTGTCTGGAGCTCTTCACAGTTAAAAGAGGGGGTCATCAATTATGTAGCCAAAGTTCAAGGATATCCAGTCCCATGTGACCAAGGAGTCAGCATCTGACTGCCCTCCGGTGCAAGCCCTCTAGTATGGCAAGAGTTAAACATTAGTGAAATGAAGATTGCAAGAACAATATATATTTATGAAACAGCCCAAGACCTATTGATTCAATTCTAGGATTCAAATCACATGCATACACTCTCCCTTTTATTTCATGATTCCCCATCCACATAAATGAACAAAAAGCTTTATCTGCGATGGCCACTGAGCAAACTAGGATCTGTGCAGGGACTATCCATCACATTTCTGTCTTAATTGAATGACACCAGAATGAAATCGATAAATTGTAACAGGAGACAGCTTTGCATTTCCACACTCACTTATACTCCTACTCTATTACTTGCTGCTTTCAACGTGACCAGAAAGCCAAGCTGGAACGGAACAAGGGAGGCTGAAGAGCAAACAGCCTTTAGAACAAACTTACAAGAAGAGGAGTGTTTACAAATCTAAGGAGCTCATTTGTATGCTGCATACAGGCTGATAAAAGTGCCGGAATCCAGCTATGGAACCTGAAGGCGCTACGGATTATGGGTACCGAGGATATTGCTGTTTCTCCAAACTATAATGGTGAATGTGTTTGGGTTTAACCCAGTCGGTGCGAATGGAGCTGTGAGAAAAACTGAAAAGAAAGGGTCTGTGTCTGCTGGGTATTACAAAAGGCACCAAAATAGTAATTCTGAATATGTTAGTGCATTTTACTATTCCGCTTGCTAGCAATATCACATATAAAATAAAGTGTTGAAAAAGTAAGTTATCAACAGAGTTTGTACAGAGGATCATGTGATATCAGCAATAATAGTTTTTAGCAGAGACACCCTGCAATGGTAAAATTAGTGTTTGGTCCTACAGTTAAGTATACACTTAAAGAAAAACACCAGGATTTTTACAAATTAAAGTGACACTAAACTCAGGAGTTAAATCTTAAAAATGCATTCAAGTCCCTTAACTATTAACAAAAATGTATGTTATTTGTGTATGACTCGGCTGTAGATCCTCAAATCATCTCTGATTTGGTGCTGACACTGTCCTTCCTTCTGGAGGGTGGCTACTGTTGTTCCTCATGGTCTCTGTGTGTGTTGTAAAGTAGCCACCACTCCAAGCTCACTCCCGTGATAGACTACAATCTCAATACAAATTAGTGAACTAAACCTGAGATTGTAGTCCATCATGGGAGTGAGCTTGGAGTGCTGGCTACTTTACAACACACACACGGAATATGGGGAACAAAAGTAGCCCCCCTCCAGAAGGAAGGACAGTGTCAGCACCAATGCAGAGATGATTTGAGTTAGACATGTGCACAGCATAAAAATTTGTTTCGGACTAAATGAATGAAAAATAAAAACATATTTTTAAACAAAACTAATATTTATGCTATTTCGGATTCGGAGCTAACGAACCTCTGAAACTGGAACTGCACATGTAAATATCGGCCACCGGTGCATTCTGCAAATGCGCGCCTCAATCTTGGAGGCGGAGTGCATGACGTCACATGACGTTGCACGTGTGCGACGTCGCGTAATGTCATACGTCTGTATTAGAGCTGCCATCTTGGTGTATACACAGGATGTCATGTGCTCCGCCTCCAAGATGGCCATGCGCACGAGCAGCACACGCTAGTGTTCGATATGGCCACTGAATGTTCTGAAAACACATTATTATGTGTCCAAATATGTTTTCATTATCTGAGCATAAAATAATTTGTTAATTTGGATTCCGCCGGAATTTCGTTGATTAACAGGTTTGTCCGAATCTGAATGCACAATTCTAATTTAAGTATCTACAGCCGAGTGACGGCGGTGGTGGGATACTAAACTGTAGAGGGGAATGCTAACAACTAAAAGAATAAAGTAGGATGTATATGTATATAAGTGAAATCACTCAAGAGATTAGAATTCTTGCATGGAATGCTGTATCTTTGTGGTAGAAAGCATTTGGACCAGTATAGGAACTGTTGAGATCTGAAAAATAATTTCAAATTGAAGAAGGATATCCATGCTTTTTATGAAGCTTGATGACATGAGCAGCGCTACAGGACGCGAGGCGGCAGCGAAGGGAGCAGAGCTGCATAAGCCGATGCTTCCTCCATAGGGCCGGCTCCTGTCACAGGGCCGGCACTCCGCCTGTGAGGAATCGATAGTGAAAGCGCGCTTCGCTCATTCTGGTTACCAAATTGCTCTTGGAAAGGTACAGCACCCCTGATTGCCCTGATCACCATATTCTTAACTTTGCCATTTTGGATTATTTAATTTGGATTTGCATTAACTTTGGATTGTTGTACATTAAAAAAAATAAAACATAAGACCTACCCCGAAAATAAGACCTAGTGTATTTTTTGAGCCCAAAAAAATACAAGACAGTGTCTTATTTTCGGGGGAAACACGGTATGTGCACTTCCAATTGCCAGGAGAAATGATTTAGAAAAATCTATTAGTGATTGATAGCTCATTTATCCCCTTTCTACAAGGAAAAGGGAATCCGTTTTTCAAAATATGTGCTCCATATCCATCCACTGACCAAACTGGACATATCTCCAGTTAATACAGACATGAGTAATTTAAGCATGGTCAGATGTCTTACTGCACTTTATTCCTGCTGAGACATCTGCTTGTCTATGATCAGTGTATCTATTTTATAGCAAAAAATGTATGTATCTGCTATGCCTTTAATCTACTTTCCATTCCAGGAACCAGCATATTGTACTTTTTACTGTTCTTTAGACATAAACCAATCAGCTGGGTATGTCAATGCTGCCAAATGTAATTGGCGTAGGGCACTGGTCTCTGGATGTGCAGGATAGTTAATTTAGTAATAATGTGGAACATACAAGTTAAATATAATAACTGACAGGGAGTGAATGATATAAGCTTAAAGGTAGATTAGTTCAGTGCCCATGTAAGACAATAAATCTGCTTCTCTTACTCATTAGAGAGACGAAAATTCTCTGATGTCTGGACTGGGCCATTACTGCTTCCCCACCTGGCTGCCTCTCAAGGTGACTGCAGATGTGAGTGTATAGAAAACAGCCCCATTATCTGCTTGTAATAAAAGTGATGGCCGAGTTTATGTTCTTCTCCAGATACTTCATAACTTTAGAAGAGCTGCAGCTGCTTTCAATGTGAGCAGGTCCTTCAGATAATCTTGCAGCTCTAGCGATTCTGCTTTTCTCTCAGTCCTTGAGATCTGTAATGCATTATTGATAATCTTATCACCGTGCTAAAAGGAGTGACTGACACAGTTATAATACAAGACCCTCCCAGAAAGGATACGGTGACAGCCAGGAATCAATCACTTCACAATCCAGGAATAAAATTACCTTTGCACATTGAATAGATGTGTACTATCCAATATATTTTAAAAGTTGTATTGATCTTTTTATAGTTTGGATACAACAAAGTATTACTAATATTAGCTAAAACCGTTTTAATCATATGGTTTATCCAAAGGAGCTGGCTATAGACATAAGATAGAATGGCCATATGACAGGGTTTGTTCTGCTTATTGTCCACTATGGCAAGCTGCAAAGTCAGACTGGTTGTCAAGGACCTCTAACGGACAACCAACTCCAAGATGGCCTCCAGCACCCCCTTTCTTGCAGAATGTCTCTGGATCAGACTGGTCAATATATTGCACATTTACCTGCTCCTTAGTACTAGCAATTGTGGCTGAAATGTCTTTTTTTGATGGAAATTGATCCAACAGAGCATCAGACACATGTGCAGGTTACCTGGCCATGATTAAGTGATGACAGATAAAGGGGCTGGCTTCAAGGTAGGTAAGGTCCTTGACTATCAGCTGAAACTGCAGCAGGTCAAACAGAACCTGAGCTCTGTTTTAAGCTCATCCTATTATAGTACGATACACTATAACTAAAAGCGTATCGGAACCCAAATACAAAAATGTTAAAACTTACCAGTCCATAGATGTGGTGGCTGCATTAGCTTTCTTTTTGAGGCTCTTATCCTTATTTTTTACCAATTTTTCACCAAACTGCCTAGTCAGAAGGGTGACACCACATCTGATAGATGTTAAAGTATATCACAAGAGAAATATTTTGGTTGACATCGGTGGCCTCATTCTCAAAAGGCTAGTTGCTTAACTGTGTCTGGTGTTCACAGATTTATTCACATATTTCCTTGTTAGGACTACTGCTGTATTAGCAACAAAAGTTTTTGCTTGTTAGTCGTTGTGCCCTCTTTGATTTGTTATTTTTCAATTTCGTCTTGCTAGGGCCTTTTGTCTAAGTTTAATGCTGAACTTTTCGTGGACCTGCTCCTTGTATGCAGCAGGTCGCTGTATTGTTGTGCAAAAACAAGGTGCACCAAAGGTCTCTCATATTGGTTTCATTGACCGTACCTTCTTATTGCCATTGTAAAAATAAAAGTTAGGCATATATATCCAAAAAAAGACAATGAAAGGCAGGTCTGTAGGCAGGGTCAGAGGTTCTGCTAGTATGTGCTGTCCTTTGTATGGAACTGCTGCATTGCTGTGCAATAAGTAGTGTGCCCCAAAAGCAGCACATATTCACCTAATATACCGAGTTTAAATAAAAGCTAGGTAATCTTTCACGGAAAAAACAAAAAACAAAGGCAGATAGGCCTAAAATTACAGGCAGAGGTGCTGCACATGGAGGTGGACTAGGAAGAGCAGGACAAAGCAGCGGTAAGGCATCGCACAAAGTGGGTAACCAATCCAGCCACAATAAGTACAGGACTACTGATTCCACAGGCAAAAAGTACTCTGTCACTGAGGCCAACCGAGAAAATTGTGTTGTTTTTCACTTAAACCTGCAATTTAATGGATTTCTGCATTTTTTTTGTTCCCTTTGAAGCCACATAAAAGGCCCTCCCTTTACTGTACATTTATTTTTTAAATTTTATTTTGCATTGGTGTAGGTCCCCCACAACAGTGCCCGACTCCCCATGCTGTTTTCTCAGCAATAGCTTGCCCAGTAACCCCAAAAGGGGGTCATGACAGCTCATTCAAAATGTGCCTCCTCTTTGACTTCAATGTGGTCTGCATTGGAATTTGAGGTTCACAAACTTTTATACGGTTTCTTCTAACCTTTGGCAAATTGAACCTCAGCAGGTTCGCTCGTCTTCCTAGTGTTAGGGCTCCCCTTAGACATAAGACTGCAAATATGCAGAGTAGGCAAACTGTTCTCTCATATCTATGTGTATCTTCAGACCAGGCATGTCTCCAATTAATATCTACAATCTATACTTCCTTACATTATTTTGCAGATAAATAGTTGCATCCCTAATTTCTCTGGAATAAATGTAAATTGCAATTTTACTGTATTGTTATTTACCAATAAACTTTTTTTCTGTAAATAAATAGGTGTGGCAGGCAAAGCGTGGCCCTGTGATGATTAATTCCACTTAATTTGACCCATTGTTTTATATGATATTCCTATAACTGTCTTAGATTGTGAGCACTCTGCAATAGAACAGAGTATGACTGGCTGACATGCCTGGTCCCCCCTGCATCTCTCAATATTTTCTTTGTTCAAACCAAGGGCTGAACAGAGAAAATATGACAGATTCCTCCATAAAAGCTATGTGCATTGTTCGAGGAATCTCCCACTGTTTGCATTGTATTTCGATGGTGGACGGCAGCTGCTGTCAGAATACCCAAACAGAGTCGGCAGCTCATTGGCTGCTGGCTCTTTTCATTCAGAAATATTCGAACCGGCTCCTTCGATCAGCTGGTGGTTGGATGGTTCATCGTACAGTGTATATGGCCAGCTTAAAGTGACATTAAAGTCAAAGTTTTTTCCCCCCTTCCCAATCCTGCCGTAGGGACCTTAAATTATGTTTCTTAATCCGATCATCTTCTTCTTTACTGCCCTTTTCAGCTGTCCTTCCAGCGATGGTGCGGGTCTCCGATCCAGCGCTGACTCCTCTTCTCTGATGTCCCACAGTTCTTTCTAGAGCTGCAGCTAACGATTATTTTCAAAATCGATTAGTTAGCCGATTATTAGGTTCGATTAATCGGTTAATCGGATAAACAATAAAATAAAGTTTAAAAAATGGCTCCAGTGATGGGACTACTAGTTTGTATTGAGGTTGTAGTCCATCACAGGAGCAAGCTTGGAGCGGTGGAAGTAAAAAAGAAAAAAAATAGTGTGGTGTGCAATATAGTGAAATGGAAAGTGTAAAATTATACAGCAATGAATGCAAAATGGCACCGGCTATAGAGGACTACAAATCCCAGCTATAGTACATTATACAGCGCAATGCAGAATATAACCAACTATAGAGGAGTACAACAAATCCCAGCAATAGTACATTATAGCTGGCGGTATTCTGCATTGCGCTGTATAATGTACTGTTGCTGGGTTTTGTAGTCCTCTATAGCTAGTGGTATTCGGCATTGCACCACTGTATAATGTACTATTGCTGGGATTTGTTGTGCTCCTCTATAGCTGGTGGAATTCCGCATGGTGCTGTATAATGTATTATTGCTGGGATTTGTAGTCCTCTATACAGCGCAGTATAGCACCAGCTATAGAGGAGTACAACAAATCCCAGCAATAGTACATTATACATACAGTGTATAATGTATTGCTGGGATTTGTATTCCTATGTATAATATACAGCACAATGTACCATCAGCTATAGAGGACTACAAATCCCAGCAATACATTATAGAGCACCATGTGGGGGAAAGTGCAGGCTTACCTGAGCAGTCTTCCAGCAACTTGCTTCTGAGATCGGGTCTGTCTGTCGACGGCTGTCATCCCCCCACACCACGTCTGGCAGCGATGAGCGTGATTTGGGGAGGAGGTGCGGCGTGCAGCGTGTGTGTGGAGCCGTGAACAGGGCCAACTGATCGGAAGCCGATTAATCGATTATTGAAAAAGTTGACAACTTTTTCAATAATCGATTATAATCGATTATGTCGATTAGTTGTTGCAGCCCTAGTTCTTTCTGGATCATTTAAATTACAGTGATTGATTCACCTGCAGTGGATGTTTGGTGAATGTCATATCACCTGCTTTTAATGCTTTTAAATATGCCCCTAATGTGTAAGAAATTTTATTTTTTCAAATGAACTACTGAGTTGGAAGAGAGGAGTTAATATTGATATGTTGGCTGTATCGTAGCTTTAAAAATACCTTTATTTTTTTATTTCGTTTTTAAAAGGCATGTAACTGGATTGAATTATGCTGTTAAATATCAGCACGGAGTAAGCTATAATTTTTCCACATGTGTATAACTATACAAGCCATGGGGTTCCCATCAATAGTATGTTTTTTCCCCCAGAAAGAAACCTTGTTTCTAATGTTGCCGCGAGGTTGTTTTATATGGTTGGTTTTGCTGCAAATAGTATTTTGGAGTGTCTTCCAAAAAAAAAAGTTGGAATCTAGCTCTGTGTATTTTTCATATTTTTTTTTTTCAGGCCAATAAAGCTACTGCTTTTAGGTTAAACGGTCCTTTATAGTTGGTGAAATAACATAAAATCTACAAACACAACTTTGAACAATGCTAAAAGTAAACAACCCCATAAAGGCTAATGAGTCAGGATTAATTCAGTTGGAGAAAGTCATTTGAAGCCATTGAAATTTGACAGGAGGAAGGGAGGTCCAAGGCTCTGGCTCATTAGGACGAGGAGCTGATAATGTGGAGATAATGCCATTATCTCAACAATGGTAATAAAATAATTTGTCACCAATTAGTCTCAATTATCTTAAGTGTAACAATTAAGCAGAAGTAGTATAACCTTTGAGACGCTAATAGAGCGCTGGCATTTGAATGGCTGTAATCTTAGCAGGCTTTCAATGGCTTACCAGGCCTTTTGTGTCTGTGTGATGTCAATGTAATGAAAAACCCTTCACAATGAGTCTAGCACACATACGGATGCAGACAGATGTCAATTCACTGCTGAAAATAAAATCATAATAATCTACGGCGGGCACATTTTTTTCCCCTAAAAGCTTCTAACATCTGTCAGCAATCTATTGATGTAATGATTTTTGCAGGGCATTTTTCAAAAATCTCATAAAGTCATATTAAAGTGAGTCTTTTCTGAGATAATTGTCCATGACGTTGGCTGGCGCCTGGGGCCAAACCATCATCCCCCACACCCGATTAGGTTATGGACAGTTCTGCACTCATGGAAGAAATAGAACCGCTTGTTCAATATATGGGAACTTGGAAAATGTTATTAAAGGGGTTTCTCACTTATTTGGGCCAATGGAGGTGTGTGAAGCAGTAAGGGGCGTCCTCTTGGTGGTAGATTGCACAAACTGGCGTAGCAGTTTTGGATGCAACAGGTTTGCAGTTTTCCCACATGAAACAAATTCATCTCACACCTGGAAAAAAGTTTTTGTTTTTACACCTTATCAAATGAATTTATTACACCAGAACAACTACCTCTAAACCATTGAACCTAACACACCAATACACATTATCAAGTGAACTATAACATCAAACTAGTAGCAATATTTCTACTGAAAAAAGAAAGCATTTGAAGAGTCACTTGGAGTAGCCATACATGTTACAAATAGAATAACAGACTTCAATTCAGTTTTTGGTGGACCAGTGTGTCCTAAGTTGGTCTTACATGCAATTGTACAGATTTTAGAAATAAAGATGCAGATATGAATTAAGAGGGTTATATAATGAATCGATACATTAGTCATCCCTTCCTTTTGATAGCTGACCAGATATTGATCACGCCAAGACAGTCTCTCTAATATAGCTGCCAATAGATGTATATAAGCATCTATTTACTCATCAATTATAGGAGAACTATGGGGTAAGTGTTTTTCTCCATAGTTCTCCTAAGGGTCACAGGAGGACATATACTAGCGTCCTCCCGTGACCCAAAGCTCAGTATATATCGAGCTACAGCTCGCGGTATACTGAGACCGCCGCAGCCAGGACAGATATATTAGGATTTTTTTTTTATTGATTGACAATCTGGTGGTGTAAATAGAGTGCAACAATGAACAATTTGTGGCATCACCAGGTGACATTAAGGCGGATCTTTTAGCACCTTTTTTTAAATTAAGAAGCACACCTTGAACTCCAGTCCAGTGACTTTTATTAGGCTAAGATGATGTCACCAGTCTACTGCATGCAGGGAGAAGAATTTCCTATGTCTCTTTTTCCCCAGTGAGCAGACTGCAACATTGCAACTTTGTAGCAAGCCACAAGGTGAGATTCAACAGCGGTGGCTCAGGTGTATCAGACATTTTTAAATACATCCAAGAATTTTACAGGTACCAAGATTTACATCTCTAAGCCGAAATCACAGGCCAGGAAGTAGAAACCGAACCTGGGCGATGCCTGAACCAAGGCAATGCTATAATTCTGGGGAGAAAAGCCAGAGGAAGGCATTGTAAAGGAGAGTACTGTGATCTGTGTGAGAGGTAATAAATACCTGGAAGTGTTACATTTACAGATTACTTAGCATGAATAGACTTGAGGCCCTTTTCAGACGGGCGGTCTGATCAGGTCTGCCTGCCAATTTTTCAGGGGGACCAGATCGGATTCCCAATGTAAGTCTATGGGCAGCCAGATGTAAACGGACTGGTGTCTGCTTACATTTGGTTGCCCCTGGCTCTTGACAGGTCCGGAAAAACAAACAGAGCAGTGTTCCGTTTCGCCGGACCTGTTTGTGCCGGATTGAGGGCAATCTGATGTAAACGAACACATGTCTGTTTACATCTGATCCCCCATAGACCAACATTAGGTTCGGTCATTTCAGTTTTCACAGCTGTGACATCCTATCCAACTACATAATATATACCTCACGCCAATAAAATAAAAGCAGCTAGCACTATTTGATAGCACACGATCAAAAAACCAACACTGGAATTGTGCCATGCTGATAGCTCAAATATGAAATAAATGTATCAAATATCCAATGAATATAAATATCACCTAAATATATCGCATCATGCTAAAGAAATATTATTAGCACTTGCTAACATTCAACCATCCTAATCATTCCAATTTAAAAAAACGGATATTGCAAATTGTTATTATGGTCACCAAGAACAAGAAAACTGTAGCAGTTCTGTTAAGAAAGGCTTTCATAGATATACCGAAGATTATGTTGGGCTCATTTACTGACAAATGCTACACGTTTTTGTTGTTAAGAAAAGCTTGTTGTTAATTCTTCAATACCAATAAAAGACTGCCAAAAGACAAAAGTCTAACAATCGCCATATTAGCCTAAAAAAATCACCCTGCTTTAGTGTATAGAGGGTAGTTGTCAGAGAGAGTCAATTTAGCCAACAATATGGCAATGGATTGATTGTAGTGGCAGGTCTATTGTGTCTCATTCCTGTCTACGTATTCATCAGTAAACCAGTATTTACATACCCAGCTAAAACACAGGAAAACCCCATACTGTGTAAAGCTTTGTAGGGCAGCTATAGAGTCAATAGAGAAATGATACTTTAAGCTCTAAATCACTGAAAGGAAAATTCAAAGAGTAAAGACCTCATAAGCTGAAGTAAAAAAGTCAAATTCTCATGGAGCTACGCACGGTCTATACATAGCAATGGTCTATCGTTTAGGATTGGTTGTTTTTACAATTAATGCACTTTTGCGGCTCATGGCAAGGGTCAAATAAACGCTGAAATCTAATAGTTTTTTGTAGCATGACTGCTGCCTGATTGTTAAATTGTCAACCAAAATTATGTGACAATCAAGACATCTATAGGCACACTCACATGGCAGCAGAGACCCTTAGCTGATGTATAATATCTCAGTAGGTAGGTGCTGGTGATTTCTTTTTAGCCAACATAGTGTGATTAAACCAGATGTAACATGAGATATATATATTTTTAATGGTACTTGAATTCAGGCTGAGTGATATATTAGAGTAGCACTTGAAGGTATTTATAACCCCTCGAAGAGATCACAATACTCTCCCTGGCAATGATTTCATCTTCCAGTCGCCCCAGAAGGGTGGCATCATCTTTGTGCAGGCATCATTCAGGGTCAGCAGCTACTTCCTGGGCTAAAATCTTTCCCCTAGATGACACAATCTATCCCGGTGCCTGTGCAGAAGACTTTCTGTTTTTTGCTCTGTGTACACGTTGTCTCACATAGTCACCTACCTGATGTAGCCTCTCTCCTTGTAACATGTAGCACAATTACAATGTCACAGCTTGAGTAATGATGGGAGAGAGGAGACTGAGGAAATGATTCTTCCTGTCTGCAGGAGGAAGAATTGCAAACAAAATTCTCTTGCACCTCTTGGCGTGGAGCTCATGGCTTATTTTTTATATGTAGTGCTTTTGCAAATGTATGCTTTGGCTGTACACTGACCATATTCATGCAGGTGTGTGAAAATACTGAAAGGTTCACTTTAAGGCCCCACTACACAGGCAATGTTTTACGGATCACAAGATGTGAACAATCTGGTAGGGAAAGTAAATATCTGTGCTTGTCAGAGGGACCTGTGCTAACTATGAACAAGCATTATCCTTCATATTAATTACAGGTTCCTACAACCTCTGTAGCAGGGGTGATGCTGGAGGCTAAATAGATCCTGTTCACTCTTTGGTACTCTTGCAGCAAGTTCCCCAGGTGTCTCGGTTTAGTCAGCCAGGGGTCTCATGTAGTAAATACACTGGCCATACACTGATCGGCTTTCTCATTCAGCCCAATGAGTTTTTCTATACTGAGAGCAGTGGGTGTGCCGATCACAATCACTGTTCAGCCAAGAATTTTGGGACTGGCTCCTTCAACAAAAGTCGATTACAAACTTGAATTTTGTCAAACTGGAGGGTCGTGAGGGAGCCAGACACTGGTCAAAATTCGACCAGTGTATGACTAACTTAACTTTCCCAGAATGTATGTGTATATTTAAACATATTTTACAGTTGAACTGGTGGATGAATTAAACCCATAAAATAAGCCCCTGCATATAGTGCAGTATATGTTGAAGCATAATATATAGAACGTGTGGACAAGCCACTAAGCTGTATGTCTTGGAAGAAGAAGAAAACTTTGTAAAAGAGGTCTTGGTAGGAAACAGATAAGACCAAGACTCCAGGGAGAGGCCTGAAACTCTGCTCCGTCGCCTTTGTGTGCACTGCAGGAATGTGCTTGCTTTTCATTTTACTTTTTTTTTTGTGTGTGTCAAGCACACTGGCTTGCAAGCGTATCTTAAGCCATGCAGGGTCAGGGCAAACAGAGAACTGCATTCATGAATAGATCAAGTTTATGTGAGAATCTGCTCCTCCAGTGCCCTCGATTTCCATATGAATTGTTAATAAAATCTCAGGCTGAAAGCACATGATCACATCAGTGGGGATGTCATGCAGAGAATCCCCCTAGCTCTATCTTTCTCATCCCCCTTTCTGTATTCGTGGGAATTAAGCCTTGTAACCCCTCCCAAATGAACCCCTTCCGTCTTCAACAGCATCCCAACACATGATCACTGGGGAACAGATTGCAAAATCTGTTAGAACACAAAGGGAACATGATGGTAATGAGTCTCACCTGCCTAGCAGTTGGCCATCACAGACACCTTCAACCAGAGAGAACGATAAGATGGGAGGACAATGCCTCTAACAGCTGATGCGAGTAGCTAAATGACTTTCCCACAGCTTCTTGACATTGGGTGAACTGAGGAGCAGCCAAGACAATGAGAGGTCATACATAGAGTGAAGAACAGAACCCACTGCAATTAATGTTATCTTCCCATGGAAATGCAGGGACAAGGAGGCACGTCTGCTTGTATATTCTACCATGAATCCTTTTAAACTAATCTCATGCTGGACAATGGCATGCCACAATTATTAATGATAATCTAGCTTGTGCAGCTCATTTTAAAGTAAGAATCTAGCTTGACTTTTCTTTCCATGAAAATAAAAACATACACAATCTTTGCTTATATTATATGATAAAACAAGAGAATGTGCACTGCACTGTACACTTTGTAATACAAAGGTGAACGATTTTGTTTTGACATCAGCATTTCATTTTATTTAGATGGTCAGTCTAAAAAGAAGTAATATAGGTGGTAATATTATAACTCTTCTGTCACTTACCACATATCTTCAATCTCACTCCTCCTTGACAGGGTGTGTCTCCTATTGCACTTTTTACAAAATGCTTTTTAATAAATCAATTCGTAATCCAACAGGGAGCATGGAAACCATAATTTTGGTTTTGGGAATAGCCAAGAAATAAAGTGTACACATCTTATTAAACATCTTATTAGATGTTTAAAAGGCAAAAAAAAACTTTTGGAGGTAGTTTAACTTTCCAGCCTCTACAAAGAATAGGAACCCTGAAATATAGTTTTAGTGATTTTTTTTAAAGTGACCCTAAACTTAGGTGCTAAATCTTAAAATGCATTGAAGTACCTTAACTATTAACAAAAATGTATCTTATTTGTGTATTACTTGGCTGTAGATCCTCAAATCATCTCTGACTTTGTGCTGACACTGTCCTTCCTTCTGGAGGGTGGCTACTTGTGTTCCCCATGGTCCTTGTGTGTGTTGTAAAGTAGTCACCACTCCAAGCTCACTCCTGTCATAGACTACAATCTCACATTAAGTTTGTATTGAGATCTTAGTCCATCACGGGAGTGAGCTTGGAGCATTGGCTACTTTACAACACACACAGTGGCCATGGGGATCAAAAGTAGCCACCCTCCAGAAGGAAGGACAGTGTCAGCACCAATTCAGAGATGATTTGGGGATCTACAGCCGAGTGATACACAAATAAGATACATTTTTGTTAATAGTTAAGATACTTGAAAGCATTTTTTAGATTTAACTTCTGACTTTAGTGTCATCTTAAGTTCAGTCTCACTTTAAGATCACTGACTTTATCAGTGATCACTGACTTTATCACTGACAAACACAAATGCAAGGCCACTTTAGGTGAAATTACTTAAATTTAGGGACAATAAGAGTATATTAAATTTTTAATAATAATACAGGGCTCTAGTGTCGAGGTCCAGTTCTAGAAAAAATGTTTTACTCGCCTTCTCTATGACGCTGTTCCCCACCCCCTGAGGAACTACCACCAGGGTGCCCAGCACTTACGCAGTAATCATCAGCACCGCTCTCTGAATCATTACTGACTGCCCATCACCAAAAAAGATGCGAATAGAAAGTGGACCCCTCGTGGTTGATTTTACTCTGTAAAGGAATTTGCACTTTGCAGGGGAAGTTTTCCCTGAGCTTGGTGAATGTGGTGAAATTTCACTTGAAGCAATCTCGTGCAAGGAAAATTAAAAAAAATAAAAAACAGTAGTTTTGCTTAGTGAATGAGGTGAAGCTCTGCTGACTTCTATCAGCCAATCATGTGAGAGCAAAAATACATTTTTTTCTTATTTTCCTTGCAAGTGATTGTGTATTTTTAAAAATCTTTCAAAATGAAATTGCACCACATTCACCAAGCTAAGGGTAACTTCCCCTGCAAAGTACATATTCCCTTGCAAAGTGAACAGCCTGTTTGCTTATAGTAAATCAATCCGAATGTCATGTGACCTACCTGAAGACATCTGGAAAGGGTAAATATAAAACAAAATAACCAAAAATGCTACAGAGATAAAGGGGGTGCGGGAGCCTGGAGTTGGGCTTTAAATTTAAAGGGGGTATATGTTACCGTTTCTCCAGTGTGCCATAGTACCTGAGTTTTTTGGCATGAAGAAAAGCTTATCTTCATGATGCAACAGAAACTTTTTCTTTCTGTAAGCTGTGCTGTTAGTCAGTGTGATGTAGCGGATGGGACAGACAAAGACACAAATGTTTTTACGGTGTCAGACAAATCAGTTTCTAACCCACTGTAGGAAAATGAGGGGTATATTGCTTGCATTCATACATTTCAACAGATTTGTTGAAAACAATAACATGCTTATTAGACTAGAGTTCTTCCTTAAATGGTGACCTCTGCCTGTAACTATGTATGTGTGCATGCTAATGTAAAAGCAAGCTAATGCAAATACCATATCCCTGACCTCCTCCACAGTTTGTTGGCTTATTTCCATCCAGGTGAAGTAGTCCCTTATCTCCCCTTTACATTCCAACATCTTGTGCACACTACATTGTTGCTGATGTCATATAATTGAGTCTTAAATCTGCTTCAGAAAGTCTAATAAAGAAACATTACCCAGATGCATCCCATTCGGTGTGCCTGCCCACGTCCCCTTGTTAAGTAATTCCCTGGACGGCTTATCTCATAGCACTTATGATAAATACGCTCTGAGCATCTAAGTGGTTTCTGAAATGGATAATTCCAGCCATTTGCACAATGACAGAGGTTTACTGAACCTGTGTTTGCATTGCATTTAGTGTACTTCTGATAAACGGTATACTTAGGAATAGATCTGTTACTGCCAAGCTTTAACTACAGTTCTTGCAGCTTAATATCCCTATAACTGCTAACTAAGGTATAAGTAGTGTATGTAGGTTTTTATCAATAGATGAAATGCAATTAAAGACCAACTCATGCCAAAAATGTTCCTATTTCTATTATTGCATGGAGTGAGAAAAGGTGAGAACCTTCATAATGTTCCTGTTTGGGTTTGAGTTGAAGAGCTTCCACTTAAATTCTGCCTGCCATTACTGGCACAGAAAAATACAGTGGTGAAAAGTAAGGTTACTGACCTGACTATGTTGTGGGGCAGAGGTGTCTAGATCACAAGACTGGCTGGACAGAATTACAGATCTCATAGCAAGTAAAGCTGGCCATACACCTAGAGATTATCTGCAGATTTTCTATGGTCAGATGGAAAAAGTGCAACAGATTCCTCCATACGCTAAACTGTGTGGATGGAGGAATCTCACACTGGGCCAAGCTTCAGTATCTTACTAGCCAGCCCGCTGGCTGTCAAAATACCTGAACAATCTGTTTGGATGCAGGCATTGTTCAGGTATTTTGACAGCCAGCTGGTCTAACTAGCAAGATACTGAAGCTTGGCCCAGTGGGAGATTCCTCCATCCACACAGTTTAGCATAGATGGAGGAATCTGTTGTACTTTTTCCATCTGACCATAGAAAATCTGCAGATAATCGTTGGTGTATGGCCAGCTTTAAACATATATTTCAATTGTGCATTTAGCTGATTGCCTGGAGTTCAGCTATAAATCGTGTACTAAAATAAAAAACAAAACTCTGGGGTCTATTCACTAAGCTGCCGTAGGCAGCCGAGTGAATGACCGACCTGAAGTGAAGTGAGCCGAACACTGTTCGGCTATTCACTTCAGGCTGGTACGGTTGATTTCAGCCGTACATCGGCTGACATCAGCCGTACATCGGCTTGCTTCGCGTGGCTTCAGAAGGAGTGGCTTCGCGTGAAGTGCAGAAGGAGTTCGACTCAGCCGATCCAACATCTGGATCGGCTGAGCCGACCCTCCGGCAGGCTACTCACTGCTGTTCGGGCTATGCTTAAAGATGCCAAACAGCAGAGAGTGAATAGCCGAATGCCGCCGAGCGGCATTCGGGCTCGGCTGTTCTGCTCGGTCCCTCAGAGGTAGAAAACAGAAAAAGAGTGAAAAAAGTTTTAAAAAAGTAAATAGAAACTCGACTGAGCCGCTCGGCCATGATCGGGAGCTGTACGGGCTATTCACAATACTACTGAACCGAAGGGGTCCTGGGGCCGAAACTAGCCGATGGTTCGGCCGAAGCTACGGCCAGATCCTTCGGCAGCTTCGTGAATAGACCCCTCTGTATTCTGAGATATAAAGATATATATAGATATAAAGAGAGAAAGCAGTGAATCAAATAAATACATTTGAGAAGTGCAGATGCTCCTGAGCCCACATTCTCACATTCAGACTCTGAAGCTCCATCCCCTGATGGACCTCAATTTCACATTGAGTTTTCTACTGTGTATTGAGTGAGCTTGGAGCGGTGGCTACTTTACAACACACACAGGGACCATGGGGAACAAAAGTAGCCACCCTCCAGAAGGAAGGACAGTGCCAGCACCAATTCAGAGATGATTTGAGGATCTACAGCCAAGTGATACACAAATAAGATACATCTTTGCTAATAGTTAAAGCATTTGAATGCATTTTTAAGGTTTAACTCCTGAGTTTAGTATCACTTTAAGCCAGATATTTTGAACAAAAATTTGTAAAGAATCGGGAAGGGTTATCAGTTTTTTTTTCTGTCACCTGTGTCCAACATTCTGTCCTGTAAACCCCAGAGGAAGCAAGAAGAAATCTCTCTCTGCACCAGGATCAACACATCAGCACTGTACCTGTCAGCGCACACAAGTGGCTGTGCTTTCAAAACAACTTGCTTGTGTGAAAGGACCCTAAATGCATGTACATGCAAGTACATGTAAATGCAGGAGAACTTGATCTGGGAAACAAAGTTATTTTATAAGTTACAGATAACTTCATTTGCGTTTTGATAAACGAAAGACAGGAGACTCGTGTGTAGCCTTAATCTAAAAAAGAAAGAGTCTCATTCCAATGTAATGTGAGACACCTTTGGAAGCTGTTTAATCCTGAACAATAAGCAAACTAGCTTCCGTCCTTCAGACATATCAGTTCCTTGTAGTTTGATAACACCGGGGCTCATTTTTGAAAACTGAAATTATCAGAAAATGAAATCCACCAATCAAATGACAGCTGTCCTTCCCTATCTGCACTAATAAAGCCAATCAAGCAAATCTGACTTGTTACTGTCGGCCACAGCTTCACATTCTGTCGCTTCACCGTTTGTTAATCAGTTCCGTTGCGCCAGAGTTATAAACACATTTATGCAAAAATTCAACATCCCGATTAATTTTGCTTGACAAATGTTAGAACATTTGAAGTAACAGCTGTGCGGAAAAATACAATTTATATTACAATGAAAACATCGTAAAATGTTTTAAATCCCTGAAGAAAGTCAAATTTTTTGCATCTGGCATTTAACGTTCCATTTCTCCACAGTAGATACAGAGCCATACACCGTACGTCAAATATTCTGCAAAGAGCTTCACTAATAACTAACATAACCCCGTAGACGTATCAAAATAGAGTTTTGGAGTAAAGTTTATGAAATACGAAGTAGCTACTTACCAACTCCCATGTTCCTTCTGTTTGTATATCGCTCCATCCTAGAACAAAACATATATAATTCAATTTCCAGGACATACAGTAGTTTTATTTCTAGGGCATTAACATACAATTGCTTGACTTAAATAAAAAAGTTGATCTGCAGGTTGGCAGCTATATACGCAATCCTTACACATTTAATGGCTTTATTGGCATTTAATTGACTTTAATGGCATCCCAGTCTTAGGGGTCTATTCACAAAGCTGCCGAAGGATCTGGCCGTAGCTTCAGGAGAACCGAGGACAATTGTCCACAATGTCTTGGTATGCTGATGCCTTAAGAGTTTCCTTCACAGCCCAACCACTGAAAAACAACCCCACACCATAATCCCCCCTCCACCAAACTTTACACTTGGCACAATGTAGTCAGGCAAGAACTGTTCTCCTGGAAACCGACAAACCCAGACACATCCATCAGATTGCCAGACAGAGAAGCGTGATTTGTCACTCCAGAGAACATGTCTCCACTTCTCTAGAGTCCAGTGGCGGCGTGCTTTACACCACTGCATCCGACTCTTTACATTGCACTTGGTGGTGTAAGGCTTGGATGCAGCTACTCGGCAATGGAAACCCATTCCGTGAAGCTCTCTATGCACTGTTGTTGTGCCAATCTGAAGGCCACACAAAGTTTGGAGGTCTGTAGCTATTGACTCTGCAGACAGTTGGCGACTTCTGCGCACTGTGCTCTTCAGCAAGCGCTGACCCCGCTCTGTGATTTTACGTGGCCTACCACTTCGGGGCTGAGTTGCTGCTGTTCCCAGTTGCTTCCACTTTGTTATAATACCACTAACAGTTGACCGTGGAATATTTAGTAGCAAGGAAATTTCACGAAACGCCTGAATCCAATGATTTGGAGGGGTGTCCCAATACTTTTAGCAATATAGTGTATGTGAGCTGTTTTTTCGTAATTTTTAATTCTTCTCAGTCTTGTGATGCAGATACAACTGCTAGACAACATAGCCAGATCAGGACTGGTGTCGGACAAATAAACACCCGTCCAACTGACTGGTCAATGATGGAGTAGCATCAATCCAACAATCAGCTTTAGTGCTCATAGCACAACCTGCACAAGCTTCTCTCTGGCCTATTTTACTTGAAAAGCTTAACTGGTAATTGACAAATAAGTTATTTGGAGTAAAATGCATCAGAGAGTTTGTGCAGGTTGTTTGTGCACAGTACAGTTGATTGCGGGAGCTGAACTTTGTCTTTTGGACCCTGTACATGTGCTGCTGGGACGGGCCACAAGGCACTCAGCACTTTAAGTGGGGGAGGCACTGGAGAGGGGTCACTGATGGCTATATATATGTATACCACTCAAAAGAAGAATTATGCAAATGTTTAATTAGCACGTAGCTTAGTTCTTTTCTTGTCTGGGTACTTTTACCTGTACCAACAATCTAAAAGCCCCATTATAGCTGATAGGTCAATACACTTTGTAAGACATTAACAACTCCAATGTTGATCAGTATCAGGGCCTGGGTTGATGGGCTCCTATGTACAAATTCAGCATTCTTTTGAGTATCAAGGATGGACAGTGTGGTTGGGTTATCATTGAATTTATCAGTGTACATGGTCATAAAATGTCCACTTCAGCAGAATATGCACTGGATTCCCTTTCACTATACAGATGAATGAAACTTTTTACTGTGCTTTTGGGAAAGAATAAGAACCCCTGCTGGGTTGTCACTGTTGTCTATGGCCCCATTGGGAAGAATTCCTTCAGTTCTTCTTCAAGAGACAGTGATTACTGAAGCAGTTAGTGAGGGGAAAATGTATCATCTTGTCATTGTTGAAGGAAAATACATTTGTTTAAAGCCTTGGTTCTCATCTTGTGGGTCGCGACCCAAAAGTGGGTCACAACCCAGCGCTCAGTGGGTTGCTGCCTGGCTTCGACTGCGCTAGGTGAGAGGCTCCTCAGCCTCCCCCTAGCGCAGTACTGTCGGTTCAAAATATGCTGCCCAGCGCCGAGTTTTCAGTCTGAGGTCGCGTGGACTGGGGGTATAGCCATGAGGAAGCTCCATCCATACATGCATTGCTTACAGCTCCCTCGTAGAGGTGCCTGGACCGGAGTGACGTCACATTCTGGCTACCACCACCTTTACAGGGCATGCAAAGGAGCTTTACAAGCAATGCACTTATGGATGGAGCTCAGTCACAGCACAGCAGCCCACACTGGACCCCAGGCTGAGGATCCACTCCAGTTCTTGTAAGGTAGGGAGACTGGGTGAATCGAAAAAAAAGAATAACATTTTTTTTGGAGTGTGTATGTGTGTGTGTGTGAGAATGTCTGTGAGTGTGTGAGATTGTGTCTGTAGTTGTGTGTGTATGTCAGTGTTTTTGAGGGCCCATTCACACTAGTACAGTGTGTTAATCGCACAGTCCCATGTGATTAATGCTCTGTACCCCGCAATCGCACCTACCACGCGTTCTGGTGAGAGAGGTGCATTGTGTTGCCATTAATTTGAATGGCACCCCAAACGCACCTCTCTCCCACAGTTCGATCACCCGCAATGCCGTGTGTTCCAACTGAGTGCAACTTGGGTCACGACTTAATGACCAAGGAGAAATGTGGGCCCTGAAGTTACACATGTTGAAAACCACTGGTTTAAAGTGACTTTGTTGCTTCTGAAAGGCTGCTCTGATCCTGAAAAATCTTCTGTTGTAGTCTGCAGGGAAACTGACTCTGGGTTTGCCGATCTGCTGGGTCTACCACAAGCCATACATTCATGTAATTACTGCAATGTGTTGAGGTCAGCAGGAAGAACCAGTGAGAGCTGCTCTATGTCGTGGCCGGTTACACACGTTTGCTTTGTATGTAACACCGGGCTGTGGCCTCTAAATTGGATGCAGGGAAAGGCAAACATACGTTTAAAAGTATTGGTGCTTAGATGTGATGGGCCTAAAACACCTCAAGACAATGAACTGAGAGTGGAAATAAGTCAGAAGTCTTTAGATGTTGTGTCTCTGAAGTGTATCCTAAATGATACCTGGTGAAATATTACAACTGTGCATGAGCAATTATGCTTTGCTCTCAACTGCTTTACACTTTTCCATATAATTTAATAACGAAAACAAGCACCTCTTACAGCCATTTTTTATGGTTCTATAGAAAGGTCAACAAGGGCCCGGTTGTTGCAAGTGATGTTGGAATTGGAAACATCGTTTGCATATATTAAGATATTTATTGCCACGTTAAGAATAAAATATCAACCTTAAGAATAAACTAGATGTCATTCTAAAGTAGATTTACATCCAGTACAGAAAGTGTTCCATACCTTTCCTGTTCTGCATCTGAAATATGGTAAACCCCATAGTGTAATGCTTATCTTGTCCTGGTTTAGATTATTTCCTTTCATTGGCTGGGGAAAGAGGGAGGTGCAGTAGTAAGTATTACTGACTGGCTAGTTAGGTAAACCTCAAAAATCTTGCCCCCACGGTGGCTCAAGCTGGAGCAGTATGTCCCAAGCACACCAATACTTCACACAATTAAGTTTTAGGGCCTATGACGATGTTCTTCAGGCTTGTGAAGATGGTATTAATCTGACATTAGTTTGAGATCATATAGAATTCATTGACAGATGCATTTGACCTGCAGTTGACCTCATTCTAACCTGCTGCTGACCTACTTCAAACGAGCTCTTGAAGTTTTAATTCCTATAGACCCGCATGGGAATGTAAAACCCGCTTGAAATGAACAAAAGCCCATCGACACAGGCCCTTATTGTAGCTTCATCAAGTTGCAATCTTCCAATTCAACAACAATGATGACACTATTCTTTTGGTCACTAGAGTACTTATTTAATCCAAGATCCATCAGGTGTGCAGTTGGGCAATCTGCTCCGGCTGTGGCTTATTCTCTGCACCATATAAAGCTCAGAAGAATGGAAATGGAGTATGATAAACCTTACAATGCAGACTTTATTATGTTTCCATTAGAGAATAGAAAGGAATGTAGAATACTATGTTAATATAGTGCCACAGTGCCAATGCTTCGTACTTTATCATTCAAGTCCTGGTCTTGTCCCTTCTGTCAGGACAAATCTTAACTGAGCAGCCATTTCCCTTGTGCTCTTATTAGACAGAACTTACAAATGTTGCTAAAGTTCTCACAGGAATCATCTGATTCAATTTTGGTCTGACACATTAGGCAGAACTGAAAAAAATCAATTTATATATGCTGGTGATACATTTCCAACACTTCATATCTGTAACTGTCATACAAGGGAAGCCTTTGTGCATCCTAGGTGCAAATGCAGGTTAAATACAATCATAAAGGGCCCACTTTTGCTCTGCAAAGCGGTGTGTAATTTAAGGCGTTATATTGCACGGTGATATGCATTGGATTAGGGAAGCCCATTCGTTTGGCACAGGCAAAAACACACATGCACCATTCTTTCTGGCACAACTCACATGACACTGCACATTGCACTGCATTGCGATAGCAAGCTGTAAAACCGCCATGCATAGGTGTAAATGGATATTAAATTAAAAATAGTTATACTGATATTTTAAAATATACATGTGAAAGGTCAGAATGAAACCACAGAACACAGCAAGGGATGCAGGCATTGGACACTCTCCTCGGAGAAAGCTTTGGAAGCAAGATTCTCCCTCCAGCCTGTCTCCTCTTCTACTCCAGCAGTCTAAGGTCCAGTGAGTCAGGGTATAGGATGTGAGGACGCCGAGGGACACTCCATTGCTGGAGCGGAGGCTGAAGGGACTGGACTAGGAGCCAGTCGGGATTGTGGTTCCGGAGAGTATGACTCACTTATTTTAGCTCCCTAGACAAAACAAGTACTTAACCCTTGAATTGCAGGGGTAGACCCACTGCAAGGGTTAAGATTTTATTTGCCCAGAGTTCTTCATTTTCACTGTATACATTCAATTCTCACTTTAGTCCTTTCTTGTAGGACTTCACTGTCCATTGAGGACCAACTAAAAACTCTTAAAACATGGTCTATTATGTTTTTATACCGTGGAATGTCTACATTCCATAATTATATTATTTTTAATTCTCTGATGTAACCTTATATCTTAAACATAGGGGTATATTCACTGCTCTTTGCATTTAACATCTGACCACTAACTGAATGCACAATTCCCAAACAGCAGAGCTTAGAGGAGCCAATCAGAAGCGAGAAATGTAGTTATGTCATTTTCTGCTGTGGTTTTGCAGGGTCAGTAAGGGATTTCTTAAAGCTAACCTTTACCCATATCTTTGAAATAACAACAGAGGCACCTTTAGAAATGCTTAGTAATGACAATCTACAAACACATACTTCTAGATAATTGCCGGCTTTGTATTCTTTGCATTCCTTATTTCTCTTTTCTTCCACAGTCTTCAGTGGCCATTTTTTAAAAAGGGCAGAATACTAGATCTCCCTTTACTGCCTGGATTTCTGGCACATGTGACTAGACATGTGACCGTGCACATCATCTCAGGGGAGGAAATGCCTTTCCCTGAGATCTCCTGAGCTTACAGATGAGATTTCCCAGCAATGCTCTGCTGATGACAAGGCAATCCCAGTGTGCATTGCATTGGCAAACTTAAGTCTTTTTGCCATTTCAAAGCAGGAAGTGAATGCTCTGCAAGTGTAAGTATTTCATAATCCCAGCATTTTACACCTGACATGTCTATGTTATTAGACATGTCTATCTCTATAATGTGGCAGGCTGAGCCGCTTGCCTCAGGCGGCATCTGATTGGGTCACTACGAGGGGGGTCCTCTGCCCCTTTCTGGCCACAGCATCCCAGGTTGCCGAAGTTCTGCCAGCTACTTTAAAGTATCTTTTAAAGGGTCATCTCTATAATGTGGCAGGCTGAGCCGCTTGCCTCAGGCGGCATCTGATTGGGTCACTACGAGGGGGGTCCTCTGCCCCTTTCTGGCCACAGCATCCCAGGTTGCCGAAGTTCTGCCAGCTCCTGTGACATAACTGGGGTATAGCAAAAATAACAAACAGACTGAACATTGTAAACTGACTATTATGCTAGTGAATCCAATGTTGTTAACTGACTTTTATAACGTAGGCGAATAAGTGATCACAACACACCACAAAATAGGATGAAATCTATGTGCACATGTAGACATGGGCCCCTCAGTTTAAACCAAGAGAGGGCTAGAGCAACAACCTGAAGCACCCAACTATATTATTATTCACAAAAGGGTGAAGAGTTTGGAGAAAGCAGGAGAAGGGAACAATCTAGGACAACATAGCTGACCTGGAAAGTGAGCTGAATTGGAGAATTTTCCCATATCAGCTATTTTGTGAATAACCCTTTAGGTATCACTATTATTAGCAATGACATGTAGCTGTAGTCAGTCAGAATGAAATCTTGGTCTAATTAAACTGCAAATGGAAAACTGATCCAAAAATAGAATGGTGATCTGCAATTCACATGATCTATCATCGGCTAAACTGAAACATTCATCATTATGCAGTCTACTGGAATATCTGAAAAATGCTTGCTATTTTAACCAGAATACCATACTGCGTAAAACATATTCACTCTTTAGGGCTGATTAAAGCTGAACTCCGGCCTTCCCTTCAGTCTCGAGCAGTTGTACAGGCTCCTCTCCTGGACTGAAATTGCTTACTCTAATTTTACTGCATACTGTGAGTTCTCACAGTGTGTATTATATGCTGTAGAAGTTCAGGCAGAGCCTGTCTTATTTCGAGGCTGGCAGGCAGGAGAAGGGAACAATCTAGACCAAAATAGCTGATTTGGAAAAATTCTCCAATTCAGCTCACTTTCCAGTTTAGCTATGTTGTCTTAGATTGTTCACTTCTCCTGCCTTCTCCAAACTCTTCACCCTTTTGTGAATAGACCTGTAGATGTATTTAGTGGGAGAGCGAGAGGCAGCATTTGGAACCAATCAGTTGTGATTCCAGCAAATGTACTACCAGATAACATTTGAACAAGAGGAAAAAGAATAATAAGCAGAGTGATGACTCTTTACTGTCCTGGCAGTGTTGTCTGGTAGAGCTGTGCAAATACCAGGACTGGATGGTAAAACAGCTCCCACAATTGTATTTCAGTGGTTTATTAGGATGCCTATGAGAAGTCCAGCTTTAAAGACATATGCTGCTATTAAAAGCAGGGAAATACATCAGGTAGCTATGTAGGAGTAAGGCATTGAGCATTGTAATAAGAACTAACTACAGCAGCAAATGTATTTCATTTTACAATGAATTTGGAGACAAGATGTAAAATACAGAGTCTCTTTGGAGACACATTGGTGCGTGTGTATGCGAACAGTAGGCACTGATTTCCACTGTCCTTCATACAATACAGTATGGGCCATATGCTATGGATGGGCCATATCTATTACAATTGTTGACAAGCAGTATTCTGACTCCGATTGTTGTATTAGCGATTTATCCCTTGTTGAGACCTCTATGCCTGGCCTGTATAAGCAGATATAATCACTGCAGGCAATCCTTATCAGATAGCTGAACTCACCAAATACTTTTTCATTCACGGAATGCTTTAATGGTTGCAGCAAGTTCCAGCAGACAACAGGATACAGCAGATGAATAAAAAGATGGCATTTCAAAGTTAAGGATGATAATGTTTCAAACTAGCTTGTACATGTGGTCTTGTTATAAGCAGCCACGACACTCGACTACTTCTTGAACAAGAAGGAGGAAATACATCATAGATGGGAGGGAACACAGAAAAACAATACAATAACCAAAATGTCCACAAGATGTCAGTATAATAATCAGCTACACAAGTGGTTCTCAACCTGTGTAACCTCAGGACCCATATTTGTCCTTGGTCATTAAGTCACGACCCAAGTCGCACTGCGATCGAACTGTGGGTGGAAGGTGCATTTGGGATGCAATTCAAATGAATGGCAATGTAACACACCTCCCACACCAGAACGCATGGTGGGGCAAATGCATGGTACAGTGCTTTAATCGCACAGGACTGTGCGATTATTGGACTGCACTAGTGTGAAAAGGCCCTCAAAAACACTAACAGACTTACACAACCGCATACACAATCTCACACATTCAGACATTCAGACATTCAGACATTCTCACACACATTCCAAAAAAAAAAATATTTTTTTCTTTTTTTAAGATCCACCCAGTCTCCCTACCGTGCGAGAACTGGAGTGGATCCTCGGGCTAGGGCTGCTTTGCTGTAATGGAGCTTCATTCATATGTGCATTGTTTGTACAGCTTCTTTGTGTGCCCTGTAGAGGTGCCAGGAGCCAGAATGTGGTATCACTTCAGTCCAGGCACCTCTACAGGACACACGGGGGAGGTGTACATATGTATCGAGCTTCCTCACTGCCATAGCCACAGCCCACACCGCCTCAAGCTTACACTCGGTGCCGGGCAGCATATTTTGGCATGGGAACTGACAGCGCTGCAAAAGGTGGGGGCTGAGGAGCCTTTCACCTAGAAAAGTGAAAGGCACGCTGTGAACCACTGAACATGGGGGTCATGACCCACCAGTTGAGAACCAAGGAGCTACATTATGCCAATGAGCAAGTGGCTCAGGGAAATTAATTATGTGATTCTTATTTCACATTAATATGAATATTATCTGTTTTTATGCAATTATTGTGGCAGCATAAGCAGACCAGGCTGAACACCATGGAGCAGCAGACACTCATGGTTGACCAATCTGTAGGTGTGTAGGTAGCACTTCCGTACATCGGCCCAGTTTGGGAGAAGACGATGGAGACACCAAATGTAAGCAAGGACAGGCAGATGTCTTGATACCTGCCGTTGGCCAGCAACACAAACTGATGAAGTGAGCTTAAGGTAAAGAAAATTGAATCTGTGAGTGCTGATTAGTAGTTACTGCATTAACCTTGCTCAGAGGGGCTCTATGAGTTCTGTCCTATTGTGCATCGCACAAGGTGATTAGATTTCAATTACTGATTTTATTATCTACATAACTGTATCTGATTCAGGAGAAAACATTTTATCTTCACCACAGAACACAAATCCCGAGTGTTTCTCTCGGGGCTCTTCTAGAATTATTCATCCTGTCTAGACTTGGCCTAATGGCCATTCATCTCCATGTTTCAAGTACAATAAATGCAGGGCATCCAACTTATATTTAACACCTTCATCAACATACGACCTTCAATTTAATGTAATTGTAAAGCTCTGCATTGAATGTGTGACATATACTAACCACCCAACAATGAAATAATAGCTTTTATTGTCCGTGTGGACACTGCATGTGGCCAATTTGTATGCATCACGTGCACGCTGGCATTTAAAGCAATGCTAATGAAGTTGCTTTTACAACTTTAAGCACTGTCTCTTTTATGTAGTATGTTTTACATGTGTATCATATGTTTCGTCTTTTTTATCCCCCAACCACCACATTATATAGTAAATCACAGTTTAGTAAATATATTAACCTGATGTAGCGCCCAGGCCTGATGAAAGGGAGCAAACTTTATTTACACGTCTATGACCAAAGTTTACTCTTCCTAAACATCTAACAACAAATTATCACTTTTGAGTGGATGAAAGCTCCGGCTTCTCTAAAGAGACAATCCTGTCAACATATTATTAAATTGCAGGTAAAAGCACAGAACAAGGTAAATGTGTTTTTTCTTTCCAGCCCAGCTCCTTACCCAGCAGCAGTCTCAGGGTTTTTGAATGTCTACACAAGGGAGACTTTTACAAGTAAATAGCATGCATAAAATACGTTAAAATAGTATTAAAAGCGCAACTTTTTTTTTCTTCAATCAAAAATCCAGATCTAACATATACATTTTTACACATTTATACATATGTTTTTTACAGGAGGGCATCAGGGGCGTGGCTTGCCTTTTTGTGCCTTTGTGTTTGTGGAGACACACACAGCTTACTAGCCAACACAAAGCTGGCTCCATAGAACCCTGCAAGGGAAAGGAGCAACCCTAAAACAGGATATCAGGGCCAGTGCTCAGGGGAGCATCTGATTCTGCAGGAAACTAACAAGGTTATTTACTAAAGGGTGAAGAGTTTAGAGAAGGAGGGAGAAGTGAACAATCTAGGACAAAATAGCTGAACTGCAAAGTGAGCTGAATTGGAGAATGTTCCCAAATCAGTTATTTTGTCCTAGATTGTTCACGTCTCCTGCCTTCTCCAAACTCTTCACCCTTTTGTGAATAACCCAGTAAAACTTTTAAACATTAAGGGACAGAATCCATTATCACTGATTTCATCAGCATTTGAAATAGTTTAAAAACCTTTTGACTTTAATATCTTTTTAAATAAACATATAATCTTAGGGATAGTTTTTGCTGAAATGAATGGTCTGGTGGAAATCTTTCTATAAAGATTTTTGCTGCATCAAATCCTCACCAGCATGTGATACATAGACCCTTATACAAAATACTCGCCTGGTGCATTTTTCACACTCACTGATCACCCCGCCAGTCACCAGGGCTGACAGGGTGTATTGAGCTTCATGATTCACTACACACAAGTATTCAGTGGAGGTTTTACTATGTTTTGCATTTTGATAAATAGTGCCAACACATCTGACAGGTAATAATGACACAGCTCCCAGTCCTGTCAATAGCTCCCATGTTTCGAATGTGGTGCTCGTGTATACTAGCTAGACTAGGTTTCCATACCTAATCTGATGATTGGCCAGGAAGGGTCATATTGGTTTTCATATGGCTGCTCCTTTTGGACCACAGACAATATAATAATTTGCCATGAGAGCTGTTGTCCTTGACTTTCCAATATGGTTTTGCCTGTGGATTGATCGCCATGAGCAATAATTAAAATGCATCTAAACCCACGCAAAAAAATTTAATATACTGCACTCTACTAGTCATTAGTTGTGGTGGCTATAACACACTTGCTGTCCTAGGGTGACAACACCCACTCACAGCACTGGTGTCACCCTAGCTCTCTCTCCTGATTTGGACTACAAACACCTCAGTCTGCTCATCTCCAGAAGGAAGCACACAGAAGAAAGCTAAAAAGGCTGTAAAAGAACTGAGATTTTATTTCAGTGCACTCCAAGTTACAAGGGCACAAGATTTCTAGCAAGATCAACATGAATTTTCTGTACTTGCAGAAAATAGGCTTCAGTAACAGAGAAGTTGTCCTTTATGAGCTGGAATTCAAATCATTGCTTTGGAGGCTGAATAGCATTCTAATTAACCAAGAAGGAATTAAACATTTTAGCACATTTGAAATCATACAAGTGCCTTATTAGGCATAGATGTTGCATTGTCAGAGTTCACCTAATTGGAAAAACAAGCCCTTAATTGTCAAGTCTGAACCCAGTTTCAACCCCGTAGTAATAGTTGGTTAAGTGTATTTGACAAATGAACGTATGGTCTTGACAGGTAGATGTAAGGAATATCTGTTCCTGACAGGATGTTTCAAACATATGTTGCATACAATGAATTTACATGCACGTACATATACCACTTTACGCGATTATGATCTGAAGGATGCTTCAAAAGAAATCACTGTCAAATGCTGGTGGAGGGATGTAAATAATGCTGTGGGTTGGTGCTTGGAGTGACATTTAGGTAAGTATTGAGATAGGAGGGAGGGGAAGGGTGGACTAGACTTACTTAGGGAGGGTGGGGGCAAAGAACAGTTTGCGGAAAACAATTCCTTGTCCTTTAAAGTGAAATTAAACTCATACTTGGAAGGCTGAGTTTCATGGTAGAGGAGAGTCTGTATTTTTTTAAACTCCATTAAACATTTTGCTGCTAATAATTGTACATGGTATACATAATTCAGTGTGTTTGTGAATGGCCAGGAGGAGAGGGAGTGGAGATGCAACCACAGCCCTGAGGTCTATTAAAACCTGCATCTCTTACATCCGATTGGGTAGAAAAGTACAGTGGGAGCTGTACTTCCACCCGCATATAATTAAGAAGATTTGCATGATTTAAAAGATAGAAGTCTTCATGGGAGGTGGCTTTTGAGTAATCAAGTTCTTCAACTGCTATAACACACGTAAGCTCATTGTGCCCGGAGTTCAGTGTTGAGGGGCTAGAATTATGTAAAAGGTTAATTGTTCTCACTGCTATATAAATGAGCAAAGTAAGAAATAGATGCACATATCGGTTTAGAAATGCAAAAGGCAAGCAGACCTTCCACACACAACCCAACCTTGGCCTTGAGACCATGGCCAACGTAACACAATTTCTTACTAATTAGCTGTTGATGCTGGCATCCATAAAGAACAGTTTACTGTCACGGTAAGCTGCAGAAGGGAAATTACTCCTCAACAGGAGTCCTAGCAATTATCTAACGTTGTTAAAGATCTCTGCCGAGAGAACAAAAATAATCATACCGACTGTCAGCCTCCTTGGACATGTTTTTTGTTCTTTAGTAAATATTTGTCTTTGTCTTTTGTCTTTGGAGCTGTTGCCAGTATTCACAAAGAAAATCCGTTTGTATTGTTGTACAAAACATTTAATTAAGATTATTTCCGATTTCTAAAACCCCCTACATGCTGATTAAAAAGCATGCAATAAGGTAGAAAGAGAAGACACCTGCTGGTTGTAAATAGGGAATAACAAATGTCCCATGGCTTCAAAACAAGGCAATATGGGCCCCCCTGCTGGTTAGTAATGAGAAGGAAGCCATCCCCTACAGCCTGAGAGTCGTCATAGGGGATAGGGAGAATTCTATTACCCCTGGTAGCAGTGGCAGCCTCAAATGATACTTTTACAATCAATTGCTGGCTGAGCAGGAAAACTGTTTGTCCCATAAATAAATCGGTGCTTGTAATGCGCAAGAATGAGATGATGAAATGCTAGACAAGCAGATTGCAGTGTATAAAACGCTCAGAAGCCCGGCCTGTATGCAATGAAAAAATAGAGGCAGCCCACTGCTTAGAGGAACACTAGAAATATATAATTTAGTCCAGGGCTCAAAATCTCAAGTCCTGAGCTACTAGCCAGGCCTTAAGAGTTACTCGCCACCAGTCGCCCCACCTGACCCCTACCGTGCCCCGCCCTTAACTCCGCCAGGTCAGTGGTGTGACACAGAGAACAGAGAAACGCTATCCAAGGAACTTTGCAAATGTAAACTAGATTTTCCGCTTACTTTTTTCCTAATTTTATATAAATGCACACTTATCCCATGCAAGTAGCTTGAGCAGCTCTCTCATAGTGCCTCTTTTGGGGATTGGTGCTTGCCAGTCTTTCTGTGCTGAATACCCTAAGAACAACCTGCCTATCTTTGTGCATGCATCATTGAGCTATTGATCATTTCTTTTTGATATGAGCTGTACAAACCTACACAGGGGACTTTTAGTAGCTCAGCTTGGCTACTTAAGTCGCTAGCAGTCAATCAGCAAAACTGGACATACATTTGGCAATTTGATACAGTGGTGAAATTTATGGTGAAATTATTTTGTCAAAATTGCAAAGCATTCGAAGATGTAAAATGGTGGTTTTGATTGAAGGCAAAGAGGTGGAATCAAATTGCCAGGATAAGGCAGAGAAATCTAAACAACCTTCAATGCAACTACTGTAGCTTTTTTCAAATTTAATTCCATTTCAGCTTGATTTCTCAATAACCTGTACCAATGCTGTAATTTTTTTGCCCAGTTTTGACTTTACAATCAACTGAATTCTGATGGTTCTTTAAAAGCGTGGGTAGTAGATTTTTGAGAATTACTTGTGATCATATTTGTGATTCCCTGTGACTAGAAAGTGGTTGAAAGTGACTGAAAATTGCCACATGTATGTCCAGCTTAAGAGCAGCAAATTGACTGCTAAACACTTACAGGGTTATTCACAAAGGAGCCGAAGGATCCAGCCATAGCTTCGGCTGATCCTTCGGCTCTCTTCGGCTGCCGTATCCCTTCGGTTCAGTCAAACCAAAGGGCTGCTGTACAGGCTATTCACAATAGCCCGTACAGCAGCCAAAGGCGGCCGAGCGGCTCAGCCGAGCCGAAGGCATATGCTTCGACTCGACTAAGCCGAAGTGACAGTCAAAGCTGGGCGAACGGCCTGCCAAAGGCCGGCCGTTTGCTCCGCAAATGACAGCTGGGCAGAACCAGCCGTGAGATCACCCAGTTGTAATAACAGATCAGCAACCCCAAATGACCTGGGGATGCTGATCTGTCATTAAACACTAACAACTGGGTGGAGCCCAGTTGCTCATTGGCCGGGACCTGCTAGAAGACTCCAGCAGGTCCTGTCCAATAGGAAATTGTTGGGCGGAGCTAGCTGACACTGCTAGCTCTGCCCAATTGTTTGTTTTTTTCTTTTTTTAAATATCTTTATTTCTTTTTTACTTTTACTATTTGTTTACATTTTGAAAATATTTTTTCATCCTTCTTTTTAAAAAAAAAACTCTTTTTCTATTCTGCTCGGTACCACTGAGGTAACGAGCAGAATTGCCAAGCCAAATGCCGCCATTCAGCTATTCACTCACTGCTGTTCGGGCCCTATGAGAATAGGGGTGAACGGGAGCGATTGAGCTGCCGGAGCTTTGGCTCAGCCGATCCACATGTTGGATCGGCTGAGTCAAAGTCCTTCTGCACTTCGGCTCAGCCGAACATGCAGTCGGAGGCAGCATGAAATCAGCTGTACAAGCCAGAAGTGAATAGCCGAACTGCGTTCGGCTCACTTCACTTCGGCTGGGTTATTTACTCGGCAGCTTTGTGAATAAGCCCCTTGGAATAAATGGCTCCCTACTGAGTAAGTTACGCAAGTATCATACGTAACGTGTGTATTTTACTCAATTGAGGACCATTTGTTCCATCTGTTTAGTGGCTGAGAGGAAGGAGACATTCAAGGGTGGACATGGGAATCTCTACCCAACAAAACTACAAACATAATATTGTAGGTGTTCCCGCAAAAAACAGGTCAAAGGCAACCGGATATTTTTACCTAAAACATTTTACAGAACAACACCAGGAACACTATTTTCTTACCTCTTGCAATGGGGCTACCCCGTCACTGCAAGGTTTAAGTGCTCGTTTGTGTCTAGGTGCTAAAATAGAGATATACTAATCCAAAGCTCCAAGCCGGCCAGCTGTCACAGAGCTCCCTCCAGACAGTTTCTTCCTCCGCTACAGCAATGGAATCTTCCTCAGTGTCCTCACATCTATACACCGTGTATAAACGTCTCAGGACGGGTCTAAGCCAGCTCTGAGCATCGGGTGAGTATAACCTTTTTTTTGTTACCTGGACTAAGTGGGGGTAGCCCCACTGCAAGGGTTAATATATTTTTTCCCTGGAGTTCTTTAAGTAATACCAGGTCAAAAAATGAATGCTATGGCTGCCTCAGATCAATGTACACTACAGGCAGTCCCCGGGTTATGAACAAGATAGGGTCTGTAGGTTTGTTCTTAAGTTGAATTTGTATGTAAGTTGGAACAGGTACATTTTTTAGTGTAACTGAAGCCCAAAATTATTATTTTTTTATTTTTGGATAGCATAGGGAAGGGTTTACCCCCTGTAAAGTTTGTTTTGCTGTGTGTGCCCCCATTCAGAAGATTTCACCTCACTTTCTGTCCCTGTGACAATTCGATTTTGAGAATTTTGGGTTGTCATGGAAACAAGGATTGGTGATACAGCTTCAGCGGAGACACCTTTTTCCCATGATCACTCTTACAGGAGTGAATTTCCCTTCCTAGGGGTAGATTCCCTCTCACTTCTTGTTGTCTCAAGGACAGGAAGTGAGATTAAATCTTTCTAATGAGGATACAGACAGCAGTGAAAACCTCACAGTGACCCGGAAGAAGAGGCGGGCACCCGTCGTCTGCACGTCTAACAAGAGCCAACTTCCTGTAATGTACGTACAGTACTACGAACCAGACCCAAAAAGTCGGGCACTCCTTGTCGGCACGAGCGCTGTAGCCTTACAACTACTGAAATGCTGCGCGGTACATTGGCTGCAGCCTGGGACCCCCTGCTGTACAGTAATAGCCTGCGTTTGTAAGTAGGGGTCGTATGTAAGTCGGATGTTTGTAACTCGGGGACTGCCTGTATATGGTGAAACGGACTGAAAAGAGCCAAAACATTTTTCAGTACTTTACTGTGCAGTACAACACAACCTTTTTAACCACTTGAAGTCCGCGTTGTTAAACCCCCTTCCCATCCAGGTCATTTTTCAGTGTTCAGAGCTGCAGTACTTTGACTGACATTTATTCCGTCATGCAAAGCTGTACTGAAATGAATTTTATACCCTTTTTTGGGGACAGACAGAGCTTTCTTTTGGTGGTATTTAATCACCACTGGGGTTTTAATTTTTTACTATATTAAGGGAAATTTACAGAAAATAAAAAAAAAACTGTTTCCCCTATATTAAATTCTAAAACATTTATTATTATTTATTTATTATTACCCAATTTTTTGGTAAAATATAAAAGATATAACATCGGGTAAAAAGATACCAAACATGTCAAGCCTTAAAATTGCGCACGCACGTGAAACCTCAAAAAACTACATTACCCAAAATTGGCCATAGGCGACGCTTTAAAAGCTTTTACCGCTCATCAGTTTTGTGTTATCAGTGATTGATGGCCCTAAAATGATTGCTCTCACTCCGACATTCACGGCGATATGTAACATGTGTAGCGCAATTGCCTTTTTCGCGCGCTGACGCACATTTACGTTTATATGTGCGTAAACGAAGGGGGGGGTTTACTTTTTTTATTTGTGACTTTTATTTTTTTTTTACTTTTTTTATTTATGTATAATTTTTTTTGACACTTATTGTTATTGCTATTACATAGGGGGATACAATCCCCCTATATATTAGCAAAGGCACACTGACAGGTCCTCTTTATGGAGACATTAGGGGTGTCTAGGACCCCTAATGTCACCTGGGGACCCCAAAAGAAGCTGATGAAGCAGAGATCTGCTTCATCAGCTTCTTCTCTCTGGCTATAGCAGCCAGATGACTGACAGGTGAATGCGGAAGTGATGTAATACACATTACTTCTGCATTCACAGCCCGGAGGGAGATCAGCAAGGAGGAAGATGCTGAACTCCCTCCCATCTACCTCCTGATGCCCTCCCGAGCCGCAGATGGGGTAGCGGATCCCGGGATTGTAGGTGAGGGGTCAGGAGGGGGGGCGGCAGCGCTCGAGGGGAGGGGGGTCGAGCGGGCGACAAAATCGCGCCATACAACCGTTAACGGCTGTAAAAACAAACGAGCGGGTCGGCAGGAGGTTAAAGCAGAAGGCATTTGCATGTCATCAATCTATCACAAAATTTTTAAAAACTGTACGGATAATACTTGGAGCTGTGCAAATCATTTCTTTATCCCTTTGTGGCAAAACCTTCAAAGCTGCGCTGAAAATAAAATGTCCTTTAGCACATTAAAAAGCCATAAAAAGTGCACTGGAAAGTTGCATTAAAGGATTAGAAAAATCAAAGAAACAACTCTACTCACCAGACATCTTAATACGTCTGTGTCTGCCTAGCTCACGCTGTCCTCAATATCTGGCAAAGATTTGACAATAACTTGTACGCCAGCCCGCATTACAGAATGAGCATGCTGGGCTTGTGTAGGTAATTGGCGTTTGACCCCCTCAATAAAGAGCGAGAATTCATGCTTCTTGGCAAAATAACCTTTGCACTTATGACGGGGGTCAGATGGGACCATTATTGAGGTTACGCTCTCAGGCTCCCGAGGTTATAGCCAGGCCACACATTGCAAGGCTCTGCTACCAGGTGGCTGGCTTAAGGCAGCACCCTGAACCTGTCACATCACTCTCACAGCTGAAGTACAACTGTCTTATGTTTATTGCAAGTCTTGTTAGTGTCCTTCAACCCCTGCCGTGATAAAGATCAGACTCACAAAGGTATTTTCCGAGCTGACTGTGAAATCAATCTGCTATGTCTTTAGTCCCAGCACTTTTATCATTACCACACAAGCCCTCTGATGAGAATGAAGTACCGTTTTAAAGTGTATTTCCACTTTTGCAGTACTGTAAAATTAAAACCGCACTATATGTTTGTTTTGTATTCCAATCTACACATCATATTTAATAATCATTTCAAAAATATATATTTCTTACCCCTTAGATGTGTCTGGGTAGCAGACCTTTGCAAGCTCTCTATCAATGTAACAGGAAAATCTGACAGTCCTCATAGAAAGATTAGAAACACTCTGAGCTTCCTCTCATTAACATACAATGCTTCTAGATCTTTAACCCTTTGTTAGGACCGACAGTGTTTAAATCTAGTTTACAATTGATCATGAGCAGGGCTCTTTTAACTATCTTTTCTTGAATTGTATTATAAGCCCCCGTTCACACCTAGGCATTTTGTTGCTCAAAGGTAAGCGTGGCCAGTGGCGCCACAAGGGGGGTGCGGCCGGCACCTGGGTGACACCTTTGGAGGGGTGACACCAAAATGTCTGACAGTCATTTTGGTGTCAACCCCTCTAAAATTTTGGGCACTCAGTCATATACCAAGAGCCCGACAGTTGCAGGAGAGAGGAGGAGACCTAGCAGCATATCATATCCCGCCGGGTGAACGTCCCCTCCTCTCCCTGCCGGCGTCCATCAACAAGATGGCCGCCAGCAGCTTTCACCAAGATGACCGCGCATGAGCGATGATGTCACGGTTGGGTTGTCACCCGGTATCCACTCGGGCCAAAAAATGGGTGGCTGCTACAGTAAAAATGGTTCATGGTACACCCCCCATCAGTGGTGAGTGGTGTTTTTTTGGCACTTGTCAGAGACCTAAGTGTTTTTGTTGCTACATTGCACTATTTTCTGTGTGATTTAGTTCCTTGGTCACAAGTAATGTTATTTTGAGTATGTTCTGTTATTGTTGTTAATGTTTACATTGCTGTGGCCATTTACACTTCCAATAAATGTTATTATATTACATTCTTTTAAATTACTGGTGTTTTATTGTGTTATTTAGGTGGAAAGTGAGGGTTACTTGGCTTTGCAGACAGTCAAATAGGTGTTGTCCCAATTTGGTTGCAATAGTGGAAATACATTTGGTACCTTTTATCATGATAAAAGGTACCACAAGTGGTATTCATGGCATAGCATGTCTGTAAAACTCTCCTAATATAATGCATGAACTCTTCAGTCAAATATCTGCCATGGTATTAGGAGAGTTTTAAGGATATGCAATGCCATGTGCAGTGGTGTATTTAGAAATGCTGCTGCCCTAGGCAAGACAGCAACGCCGCCCCCCGTGCTGACATTACGACCGTGACCATCAGCACCCCATGCTGACATTACGATCGTCACCATCAGCAAGCACCCAACCCCCCTCCCCCCGTGCTGTGACATTACGATCGTCACCATCAGCACACATAACACAGCCCCCCCCGCCGCCAAGTCTCCATAACACCCCCACACCCGGCGATCACTCACCGCTGCCTGGACACCACACCGCCGACCGCTGCAGGGACACCTCCGCAAGCCGCCGTCCTCGTCCCCGCCGGACGGCCGGCCTCGTCCCCGCCGCTAGGATGGCCTCCGGTTCTCTTCCCTTGATGAATAAAATGTATCAAGGGGGAGAACCACAGCCACTGCCGCTCTCAGGGAATCTGCCGCTCCAGGCAAACGCCTTGTTTGCCTCGCGGCAGATACGCCCCTGGCCATGTGGTACCTATTATAGTTTTTCTCAGCTAGTTTGAAATTTATGCAAAGAAATAGTGCTTAGACGCTCATATTTGTTTGTGTCCATATGACAGCTGTGCACTTACAAAGCAACCCTTGTCTAGAGAGAACAACAGCAAATTGGGCAGAAAACTAATACCTGGCCAATCGACAATTCCCCGAAAAAAAATCAACATTTCCCCAAAAAAGGTTAATTCTAAGAAACCTGCAATATTGGAATCCCACCAAGAAGACCCGCATAAAGTCTATTAAAGTGGACCTGACGTCACACATATGAAGTACACACATGTGAACTATTGCGTAAGGGTAACATTTATAGGTATTTGATACTTCTCGCAGAGATCACAGAGCTCCGGCAGGCAACACTTTAATCTGCTTTTTCTCTCCACAAGGGCAGAGCCATCTTTGTTCAGTCATCATGCAGGGTCATCATCTTTGACGGAGATGCCAGCTCAGAGATGACACAATCATGCAAATCTTCGTATCTGTGCAGTTCTTGGCTGTATTCACAAATGTCTCACACAGATCTTTCCCTGGTGCAATTTCTAAACTTAACTTGTGGCAAAGTCACAATTTTGCAGTCTGATCATTGGGCAGGAGACAGAGGAAATGCTTTCTTACTGCCTGCAGCAGACTGATAACATCATTTCATCCTACGCAAAATGTCGCGACTGGTGCTCAAAGCGGACCGTTACACTCAAAAATGACATTCTACCAATGCATCCCTCTATTTATGATTATTAATAATAACATAGACATGTCAGGTGATCCAGGAAGTAATAGAAGAGCTAGTAATCTGCCTTTAGTAAACATGGCCACTGTCAAGAGAGTGGGGAAGAAAAGAGAAATAAGGTATGTGAAGAATACCCAGCTGGCAATTATCTAGAAGTATGTGTCTGTAGATTGTCATTACTAAACATTTCTGAAGTTGTGTTTGTTGCTTTTTTAAAGATATGGGTAAAGGTCCGCTTTAAAGCAATAAAGGTTTAGATTTTTTTTTTAAATAATGCTGTTTTTTTATATTGTGACTTGTCAGAAATATATTTATTCACACTTACAAAGTTACTGTAAGGTCCACTGTATGCTGACGACATTTGCATGCATGACATAAAAATATTTTTGAATGCAGAGAGTACTGTGTTAGGGCTAGACGTGTGCAATGTGCTGAATTAAGGATTTGTATGAATTATGTTTATATGACGTTTAGCCTCAAAGAACACATGGACAAGCTGGATCAGGCTGTTCCTGTCTATTGTATATCACAGAATGATGTGCTAATCACTAAGTATATGCTCTGCTCACCTGTATAGACCCGCTGACTTGCCTCATTCATCACCCCCAGGCAAATTTATGGTGCTTCCTATATGAATTGTTCAGCTGTACTACCACACAGATGCTTACATAACCCAGTTCTTACCCCCTCACATGTAATTACACATTTTACTTTATAATTTAGTACTGACATAGGCACAGCATCTTACAGGCTACATAGAACAACAACAGTTCCCAACCCAGAGGATCTTACAACCTATCCCTACCACAGTCATAGAGAAATATACACATACTCTAGTAACAAAGAAGTCAGAATCCAATAAAAACTGACCTAAACCAACAAAACTTAAAGCCCATTTGAGATTTTAGTGTAAATCTGTTAGATACATCCGAGGTACATCAAAACAAATGGTGTGCACAGTTTTACAGTGCTTTTTGTTTAGAAAGCAGCCACAGCCTCAGTAGAAAAGTCTGTCCCCTGCCAGCATGCCACAGAGAAGGACCCTTGCTCTCTGTGTGGAAGCAGTGGCTACTCTGAAGAGGTCAGACACGCCCTCTACTGAGTCAAAGCCAGAGCTCTCCAATCAGCAAGGAGTGTGAGCTTTGCTGATTGCAGAGCTATAGGTCTCACTCAGCAGGGGGCGTGTTGGAGCTCAGTGGAGAATATGCTGCTTCCACACAGGAGAGCAAGGGTCCTTCTCTTCAAAATTCTCGCAGGGCACAGGCTTTTCTATGCACCCCTTGATAAAAGAGCAATTAATCCTTTCAAACCTGTAGAAGGGGGGGGGGTGACAGTAATTCAGCTTTAAATTGACACTGCAATCCTATAGCATACCTCCCCTCATCCTCCTAATCAACATATGATAAAATATATTTGAAGGCTTCAAATATAAACATCATCTCGCTGTGCACAGTCGTAGTCACCGAGGGGGGTGCAGTGTTCACAGCCTGCAGAACTCAAGGCTGTCCTCTGGAAAAGGATGCACGCCCTAGGCTCAGACATAAAAAAAAAAATGTCTACACTTAGTATAGAGGTGAAAGGTGGTGGGCTAACTGTAGTTCTGCTATAAAACTGGACTGCAGGTAGATATAAATAACAAATCACAAAATTAATTATGTTATTTATTAAAAATAATAAAAGGTATTTTCAAATGCTGCTAGTATAGGTGCTTGATTTGCATTTGGTGCCAGACTTTTGCAACCCCCCCCTTTGCAACACTATGAGACACTGACTGGAGGAGAGAACAGAAGGGATGTCGGGGCCAGAGAGGTGACCAGGCTGTGTCTGTGGCAGGCTGTGGCTGCAGAGAAAAGGCAAAGTTAACAATCAAGCTATTCTGTCTGACAGGGATTTGTAAGGGCCCATTTACACTAACCCATCCATCAATATGCTGCATTTTAGTGGACAGGCTAGTGTGGTGTGGCAGCTTCAACAGTGTGTGTTGTATCTCACACTGCCAGAGATGTAACTGCTTTCATTTTTTTTCTTATTTTTTTTAACTTTATTGGTAGTGTACAATGTGTACACTCCATTCAGGTCCCCGCACAGCAGTATGGCCCCCACTGCCATGCCATGACCTGCACTGGCATCCATGTTTGCATTGTTTTCACAGCACAGGGCACCACCCACCATCTCCACATTGTGGGGTGAATGGGAAGCATAGAAACCAATCGTGTTTTGTGTCCTTGCGGTGACCTGCTTTGATCTGGTGTAGTAAAACGCAGGTCACAGCAGTATGTGTGAATGGGCTCTGAGTTGAAGGACTTGATAGACTAAAATAAAAATCCTTTGACGGTGAAACAACTCCCAAATATGCATTATATATGAAGTACAACTTCAACCTAAGAAGTATGTGCAGGAAACCTATGCAGGTTGCTGAAATTTTATCTACACTTTTTTTAAGACATTGAGTTCCTAATCTTCTAAATTATGAAAAAAGTTGGCAGAATCCACAGAAGCCAAGTTGTATGCCAAACTTCAGACAGATTTACAATACCACCTTCCAGTTTGCTAAATCATCTATTTTAGACTTGGCAAGAACCTGGTGTGATCAACTGGGCCAAGATACCCCTGCAAACATTGGTAAATCTTTGTATATGTCTACTGACATATTTTAAAGCATTATTTGATGGATCAAGGCAGCCCTGGCAGGATTTTGTGTTTTAGATCACTTTTTTGGCAGAAAAAAAAAGTTTAGAACTGTTGTGTGACCACAAGCAGGTGTACATTGCCATTTCTGACTTTTGTTAAAACTCAACTCCGGGTTAAGACTTTTTGTTAGCTTCTAAAAAGAGTGGATGAGTCTTAAGGTGCCCATACACTGCTCGATTCTCGTACGAGAATCGGGCAAAATCCCGCGATCGTACGAGAATCGAGCAGTGTGAACTAAGACGTGCGACCGTTTCTACTGTACGGTCGCATGTCTTTTGTCGAGCCAACATGCTTGAAAACCATTTGTCTGACACTCACCACCATGACAGGTGAGGGGAAGTTTCCCTCATAGGGGCTCATATAGTAATAAAACCCTGACAGAGTTTCCGAATCTTCCTCAGTTTGCTAGAAAATTCATTTTTACTGCTGTCTGTTTTCTTATTGAACTGTTCTGTCTTATATATAGAAGAAATAGACAGGAAGTGAAGATAAACTTCCCAAAAGAGACACAGGCAGCATTAAAATAAGAGTTATATATAGAACTAAATAAAAAAAGTTTTGGTTCGAGTTGGGCTTTAACCTCTTACTGACCATGTGATTGTAAAATCATGGCCTCCCAGCAAGTTCCTCAGCTGTAGACCCAACCAGAAACCACTCCATGTAGATTCAGATGAAGTGATCATCATGGTTATAAGTGACACTAAACTCAGGAGTTAAAGAGGAACGTTACTCATATCTTCAAAATAACAATAAAGACACCTGTAGAAATGTTTAGTAATGACAATCTACAAACACATACATCTAGATAATTGCCGGCTTGTATTCTTTGCATACCTTATTTTTCTTTTCATCCCCATTCTCCTCATGATTGCCATTTTAACTAAGGTCAGGTTACTAGATCTCCATTTACTTTCTGGAACTCTGGCACATGTGACTAGGACATGTGACCATGCACATCATCTCATTGGAGGAAATTACTTTCCCTAAGATCTCATGAGATTACAGATGACATTTCCCAGCAATGGTCTGCTGATGTAACCTTCCCAGAATGCACTGCTTGGGTACGATTACATAATTTGTGCGAGAACTGGACCAGGAAGTAGAACAAACAAAATTGTAAGTCTTAATTTAAGCATTCAAAAGGCATTAATTTATGTTAACTATTAACAAAAATATATCTTATTTGTGTATCACTCGGCTGTAGATCCTCAAATCATCTCTGAATTGGTGCTGACACTGTCCCTCCTTCTGGAGGGTGGCTACTTTTGTTCCCCATGGTCCCTGTGTGTGTTGTAAAGTAGCCACCACTCCAAGCTCACTCCCGTGATAGACTATATTTTCAATACAAATTGATATGAGATAGTAGTCTACCACAGGAGCTACTCAAAAGGGAAGGACAGTGTCAGCAGGAAGTTAAAGATGATTTGATGATCTACCACTGAGTGATACACAAATATGATACATTTGTGTTAATAGTTAACATAAATGTATTGCCACTGAGTGATGCACAAATAATGTATAGTATTATTAATAGTTAAGGAACTTGAATGCATTTTTAAGATTTAACTCCTGAGTTTAGTGTCACATTAAGTTGTCATATTGATCACTTTGAGAAAGGAAAAGTTTGCTATTAGAGCAAATGTCTCTGTTTTCAGAGAGCCCAGGTCCTGCAAAGAAGATAGGTGAATGATCTTTCTGGCTTCTGATCATGTGATCACCATGATTAGCCAACCATGGTAATGATCACACTTTGTTACACTAATAAACGTTTCCCTCTGCCTGAAAAGCTGCATCTTCTTTTTCTCTGTTGGGCAATACATGGAAAAATAGTGTCCTCAGCCCTGATTTCCCTGATTCCAATTACAATGTAAATGGAAGGGGAAATGTCTTACTTAAGAACTACATTATGACATCTACCTGTCCTTACAACGACTTACATATTGATGGGACCCAACTTGATCCTCTTCCCAGTTTTTTTTGAGACATCAAATAATATTATACCCCTTATTCAATTCTATTCTCCTTTTTTAATTTAGTTTGTGTGCAAAGATGTAAATCAGTATTAACCAATGCAGTATAAATAGTCCACCACCAAAGGATCTTCATAATCCAGCAAGTTTATCAGCACATCAATCATACAGCAGTCATCTACAAAGCACCTTGACATGCATCACACATCTGTGCTTACTCATAAACCTCATGAGTAATCACAGTCATATGAAATGTGTTAAGTGGCTGTGTAGATGGCTGCTGTATGATTTTCTTGCTGATAAACTTGCTGGACTTCCATGATCCCTCAGTGGTGGACCAGTTATATTGTTTTGGCTAACATGCTAACATCAGGCAACACTGGATCTTAGAAAGGAGATTTGAATGGGTCTTCAGGAGGAGACGGGTCCGGTCCAACATGCAGCAACAGACTAACTTGTTGAAATGCAAATCAAAATATCAGAATATGAACCACTGATAAGTTGAAGCCTGATATGCAAAAGATACATCACTAACTCCTAGTCCTATCAGACAAGTTAAAAAACAGGGAAAGCACACCCGTTGGGTTTCCTATTGCCCTAAATAACGAGCTCTGCAAATATTAGGGGCTTTTCCTCATTTTGTGACTGTAAATGAAATGTACTTTTCCTGATTGTCCTTGAACAAACAGAGAATTGCCAGGTTTACACTGTACCAGTCATTAAAGTGGATGGAAAAGGCTATACAAAATTCCTCCAAAGACCCCCACTGCCTTCCCCCCACAGGGGATTATTAAAAGTCCTGACCTCGGAGCAGAGGTTTGACTGCAGCAGCTGGCAGATCCACAGCCATCCAGCTTTGTTTATCGCTCATTTTCTAGCTACATTATGAACTGAAGGGCAATCCCTCCAAAAACTGATGTAAGGACATTATATGTCAAAAAAGCTAACCAAGGGCTCATTTATATGGGCGTGCACATTCGTACGGAGTGCACGCCCGTGCAGACACCAGCTCATAGGAGGGACAGGTGTTATGGGAGGATGCAACTACATGTGGCTACACGCTAACCCGTACCTGTATTTCCTGTCTGTAAAAAAAGGATTCAGCAGGACAGGAAGTGAAGACAAATTTAATTTCTGTAATGGTGCCCTGGATAAAAGTGGAACTTGAAGGAGTCTAACCCTTCCTCACCCTATTCAAAACTAAGAAAAATAGTTCTGGCTTAATTTACACTTGAAGTACCCTGAGGGGGGAGTTTGCTTTTCTCAGAAGGGTCTCGTTTAGTACGATTTTGATGTTTGACAAATGCAAACACCAGTGAATTAAATATGAGCCGAAAGCTCAGAGTACACATTAGATTCAGCAATCCCCATAATCAGAAGAAATTTTTAAACATTTGGGGAGCTTTTCTTCATCGTCATACAGTGCTTATATAATAATTACCTATAAAATCCAGGTGCCAGCACTTGGACGCACACTGTCTGTTGTCCCTCCCGGGAGCAGGTCTCTGCAAGGCCCTGAACATCGTAGGGAGGTGCACACCCATGTGAATGAGCCATAATGCATGCCCAGTATTGTGCCATGTCATTGAGGAAGAGGAAAGGTAAATAAGGCTGGAGCACAATGTGTCTGCCAGATACTTGGTTCCAATGTCTGATCTGAAATCTGATGTGTTGCATTGTAGCCCTGATGAAGGGTCCCTGCGTGGCCCCAAAAGGTCAGTTATAATTATTACAACATGTATGATGATTTGTCTTTGTTTTTATTTGTTCATTTTTTGCTAATTTCTAAATGTGTGTTCATCCACAAATGGAATAGAAGTAGAAGCAGAACTTTTTTTTAACTTTTGGATAAAGTAAAGGAGGGTAATAACCCCTGTTTTTTGCTTTTGTGCCACCTGTGTCCCATTGAGGAAATGTCACTTCCTGTCCATTAGCCATAACAGAAAGAGAGAGGAAATCCCTGGTGGTCAGCAAGGCCACCAGAACTAGTGTCCCCATTGAAAGATTTTCCATCTGTTCCTGTTCAGATGACAACACAAAATGCAGGATTTTCTTTCAGTGGTAATGATTACCAGGATAATCAGAGAGGATGAACCTACCTAAAAGGGACGCAGACAGCGATAAAAAACATGACAGGGGTTCTAATCCCTCTACACTCCATCCACAACTAAAAAAAAAAAAAAGTTTAGGCTTTAGTTGTACTTTAAAGGAGAAGTATTGGGAGAGTAAAATGTGTCACATGCCAGCTCTGTAGATCAACAGCTGAGTGATCACAAACTGCTGATCTCTCCGCTCATGGTCTCCTTCCTACAGAGAGCAATGACGGTCAGTCACTGCTCCCCACAGGGATTCCTCTCTTCTCTATTCCTGCAGCACTCATTGGAGGGACAGACTGGGGAGGGGACACAGTTGGCTCTGGCTTGAGAGAGCCAGAGCCAGCTGTCAATCAGGCAGTGGGGTGGATCCCGACAATATTATTGGGATTTTCCCTGGCTGCAGCACGGCTCTTCGCTGTCAAAGTATAGCGGGTAGCAGCCCGCTAGATGCTGACTTTGGGTCACAGGAGAATATTAACAAATGTCCTTCTTTGACCAAAAGCGGACTAAAGCCCCAAAAAAAGGTTTGACTTTAGTTCTCTTTTAAAGGCATTATTACAATTTAAAGCAACTGGGTTTACCTAAAAAGTAGCAGTGTCATCCCTTTAATGAGGAAACCTGAGGTGGATGACTCAGGTGACATCTCATTGGGTCACGCAGGTGTGCTGCCTCCTTTCCGGCCAGAGTGTCCCAGGTTGCTAACAGCTGGGAAAGTATGGTTAGCGTCCCACCCAGCTCCTGACAGCGACGTCAGTGAACTGGGCAGCACACCAGACACGTGTGCCCCCCACTTACCCCGACATACACCACTAGCATGCCCACCTGGTAACCTGCACCAGCAGCACACCGCCCCCCAACCTTCGGAGGTGAATAGTATAGGGACTGAAAAGAAGATTAAGTGGATTGTGCATAATGTAGGAACTGTAGTGTAATTTATGTTTAGTGACCTTTTATAACCACAACTTTAAAAAAAAAAAAATCCTACTCTACCATGACAACGGTATGTGAATGTACTATGTTGTGGCAGCTGTGTCGTTTTATAAATCAGCCTGTGACTGCTGTGTCACGCACATTGCCAAGGCACAAGTAGAAGGTGAAAGGGTGCACTACTGACAGTTGCTATATAGCAACCATGGAAGTACCTTCTGGAGCTGTCAGTTGCACTCCACCTGCAGAGTGGGTAATGTTACTCCCAGCAGGAGTTGGCTTAGTATTGAGTTTCTCTGCCAAACCTATAAACAGCCTAAAGACAGAACAGGATATCCTGAGTCCCAGAGCTGAAAGCAACACGGAGCAAAAATATCTGTGGTACATATAAAATAAATGCATTTACACTGGCTGACATTACAACAGAATAACTAGCTTGGCTGCCATTTAACATTTTTGATAGGTTTTCTCTATTAACTATCAATGTATTAATTTTAACAATTTTTTTCAATAATGGATTTAGATCAATCAAATGTCCACTGCCTAGCAAAGTATTTCTTTAAATTTGTGTCCAAACACTTACAGTCATCATGTTTCTGCACAGTTGGCTCCAACTCACTCACCTCTGCTCCCCTAACTTTCCTGTCCAGTACAAGATCACAAGAAACAGAGCAGTCCCCAGCAGCTGTCCATCTATTAGTTTGGAGAAGGGAAATGGCAGGAGGGAGTAGATAGCAGGGGAATGGCTTGCTTTCCTCTGCCTGTGTATTTGTGAAATTTACAAGTGTCCCATTGCACTCCAGATCAGAATCCTTTAGTAATATACAGTGGTACCTTGGTTCACGAACTTGTATCGTTCCACAATTCTGGTCGCGAACCGAATCAAACTGTGATCAGACTGGGAATTGTAGAAATGTCACCAGCACACCAGTCCTTTTAAGATAGCAAAAGCTTCATTTATTGAAGTTCTTTGTCATATGAACAACAAGCGCTTTCGGGATCACACAGGGTCCCTTCATCAGGCTTTAGCATTTGATTCTACAATTCAACAAGGATAGTATTTATTGTCTAGACTAGGGGAAGCCACAATCAGGTGTCAAAGTAGGGAAGATGACTGCGGTTGTGTTCGTCAACCGATGGCGGAGTTCGCGAACGAAAGCAACATTTTGCCGAACTTCCTGTTCGCAAACCGAATTGTTTGCGAACAGCGAAGCGTTTGTGAACCGAGGTACCACTGTACTGGAAGGGTGCTGGGTGAGAGTAGCAGATTGTGCCACACAGATCCAAGTATTAGGAAGTAATTGCCGCACAACAAGGTCTCATGCATCAATCCGTCATTTTATTGACGTCGGATACACATGGCATCACAAGCATAAACCTAACATGGTCCTTTCATCAGGCAAAAAGCAAAGTGACAACCAATGTGAATAAAGTGTAGGCTTATATACAATGCAAGCTATTCAAAATAGGTTGTCACCTAAGGACAGGTTGATGCCTGGAACCTTTGTGTGCGGGCAATTGCTTCTTTATACTTGTGTATTTGTAGAGACAAATACAAGTCACTAGCACACACAAGGGTGGCCCCATAGGCAGTGGCGTCACAAGCGGGGGGTGCGGCCCGCACCCGGGTGTCACCATTGCATGGGTGAAACCAAAATGACTGACAGTCATTTTGGTGTCACCCCTCTCTAAAAAGTCGGGCTCTCAGTCATGGACCGAGAGCCCGACATTGTCAGGAGAGAGGAGGGGACCCAGCGGCATTCCTCATCCTGCCGGGTGAACGTCCCCTCCTCTCTCTGCAGGCGTCCATCACCAAGAAGGCCGCCGGCAGTCATCAATCAAATGGTCACGCATGCGCGATAACGTCATCACGCATGCACGAGGTGAAGTCACGTACACGCACGATGACAACACGGCGGGGTGTCACCCAGTCTAGAGACTGGGTGACACCCGGCCTCGGGACGCCCCTGTCTATAGGACCCTGCAAGGCAAAGGAGCCACACTAAGACAGGATATCAGGGCCAGTGCTCAGGGGACCAGCTGATTCTGCAGGAAACTAAAACTTTTAAACATCAAGAAGCAGCATCCATTGTAAGTGATTTCATCAGCATTTGGAATAGTTTAAAAATCCTTTTGACTTTATTATCACTTTAAACTATAAAGAGAGAATGATTTAGCCTACACTTTATCCATCACCAGCTGTTTTATGCATGAGCCTACTATAGGGGCTTACTTTGCAATGACCCCGCCTCAGTAAAGCCGTGATAGACACGTTTCTGGAGAACCATAGACCTCAAACAAGTTGTGGATAGAGGCTGATGGCAGACGAGAACAAGTTGGCTTAACAACCGTCATTATTTTCTACTCTCTTTGTTTTGCTCACTCAGTGTGTATTGAATGTAAGCTTCCATCTACCTTGTCACTTTTACTGTAATTCCTTAATTCATTTCCCAAGAAAGGTTTTTCAAACACTCTCACTTAGCTCAGAAACAGTATCCAGAAGTACTAAAAAAAAAAAAACTTTACTCGTTTACAGTGTGGCAATTCCCTAAGTGATCTGAAGCAGAAAGTAATCAAGTGCAAGCTTGTATTTATTTTATGCTGTCATATCATTATGGTAACCATATGTTTCGTGTGTTTGCTTTCAATATTTTGCTAACCTCTGCCATAATAAAATGGTTAGGATCACCAGCTAAAATGTCAACCACAGCTGTAAATATTCTTTGAAAAATCGTCATAGTGCGTTGAGTATAAAGAAGGCAAAGAAGAAATATCCCAGATTTAAAAAAGAAATGTAAAAAATTTAGAAATGCATCACATTATCATTGTCCTATATGTTCCAAAATCAATTTCCTAATCTTATCATATCCTAAATAGGAATGCTGTTCCAATTGTTAGCAATCGAGTAGACAGGAATTTTTAGTTGGATATCTTAATTCTGTTAATCTGTTAATAAAGCAGAGATGAATACACATAACCCCACCGCACTACAAATTCCTCCACAGTAATGAGGAAATCGCTCAACATCCATAGAACAACGTGTGTATATATA
>NW_017307124.1:501421-511656 GCF_000935625.1 Nanorana parkeri
TATATTATAATTATAAATATATAATTACAATATATTATATACTGTAATATATTATATATATTTTTATTGTATTTATTTTTTTATTTGTTTTACAATAAACAGTTCCCCTCACCTTACCAGCACTCCCTCGCAGGTCTTGCCTCCGCTGCAGCTGCCTACTAAAATAAACTGGTGTCAGAAAATAAAGGGAGCTGAGACGTCACCCAAAGGTCATGTGACCAGGCTCAGGTCTTGCAACTGGTTGTTTGGGAGGTCACATGTTCCCCCATACCCAGAAGCACGGAAGCGTGAGCAGTGAGGGAGAGCTGGAAAGTTGAGTAGCGGGACTCATAAAAAAAATCTAATTCCTTCATCAATAACAAAAACAAAAACAATAATAATCATAAATAGTCCATATTCAACTGTGACTTCCTGTGATTCCTTCCAATATGTAGTGAATTCCCCTCCATGTGCGCAATCCCCAGCACACTCAACAGATTCTTTAGACCAGATAATGGTCTGTTAATGCTCGTTAATGCTCTTTTAGATCACGGATCTTATTCCCTCCCTGAATTCCAGATGGATAGCTTGAAATAGATTCCCCTCAGCTTTCAGATGGTTAGCTTGCAATGGATCACCCTCCAGTAATTTTTCATTTTCCCGTGCCAAACAAACATATGCAGCGACCGGCCACAGGTGTGCAGGTTCTTTCGGATCAGCCTCGACACAAGCCGCACCCTTCTGTGGGCTGGCGATTGCGTACAGGGAGGGGAATTCACTACATATTGGAAGGAATCACAGGAAGTTACCATTGAATATGGACTATTTATGATTATAATTTTTTTTGTTATTGATAAAGGAATTTGAATTTGTTATGATTTATATTTTATATTATTAATGTTATACATATTGATCTACCATTGAGATTCACAGCTCATATTAGCACTAACGAGGGGATATTTTGAGGGTGGGGATAGCACGTTTTTTTTTGTGGTTATTTGAAGTGGCTGAAGGAGTTTATCAGCTCCCTTTGTTTCGCTGCAGCTGCCACTTGTATTGGGATTGAATGGGGTGAAAACCTAAGCGCAGATTACTAACTTTGACATATGATGAGCTGGACCTACTTAGTGGAGTGGGGGCAAAGGGGTAAATAAAGTTTTTGGGAATGGTTCCTTGACCTTTCAGCTGTCCACAGTAAATGTGGATGAAAGGCGTTGATGTGCTGTCTGTTGGTCTGGCCCTCCTCTTTTGTCCGCCCGATGCTGAATGCTTGGGAGGCTAACGTGAGGTCCTAAGGTTGGGATGTATATGGGGAGAAACTGTGGTATAAAGTCGTAGGCTGCAGGAAAACAAGTACTTAAATGCAGGATACGATAAATAGAGCTCGCCAGCATTTATTTACATGGGTAGGTAGAGTAGATTGAAGTACCAGTTTATGTCTCCAGTATCCCTTGATGACAGATCCAGCATTTAGCTGTGGCCTTATAGCTGACTGCACAGTATAACATTCAACCAAGTGACTGCATATGTAAGCCTACACCTAATTAGTGTTCGGCTACATGCTGACTTGATAACTGGTGTGGTTCACCTATAGAAAATAGTATCAGTGATATACCTGTATACCTTTCTATTGCTACATGATATATGGGAGAAAATGTTCAGCCATGGTTTCATAGGCTGCATAATGTATTACTAATTACTAGGGATGTTCAGATACCAAGTACCATACTGCCCAGTTGCAGCTGCAACCGTTGCAGCCCTGGTAGTTCTCATGAAAATGCCAAGTATCGGCACTGGTATCTGAATGGTATCTGGACAACCCTACTAATTACAACAACCATCTATCGCATCTTGCACACAACCAATAATTTCGCCTAAATGCTGACCTGGCCATCTGTGGGGTTGACCTACAGGCAGCCAATTGGCATCAATGTTAAAGCAAGGCTGTATATGCCGCGTTGTTGATGCGTTCCGGGCCGTTTTTGGTTTAAAAAATGGGCTTATAATTGGCTTTCAGTGCGTTCCCGGGCGCTTGCATGCGTTTTTGATGCATTTGCATGCGTTCCAGAGCGTTTCAGAGCAGGTAAAATAGGGCTTGCTGCAGTTTTTTTACATGCTCTGGAATTGAACGCTGCGGTGTGAACTAGAACCAAAAATACCATTGGAATACATTGGGCGCAGTTTTGATCCGGTCATTAACTGCTCTGCTCCTGGAACGCGCTTGGTGTGAACACACCCTTATGGAGATCACAGTGGCTGAAATGAGCAATTCAATAAACACAGCAGCATTTATTAGCCAGGACTTTATTGGCAGATTTGTTTTTGTTAAGGGGTGAGGACCATTTTCTTTTTACCTGGAACTTTCAATGCAGCTACAATTATTTTTTGTTGAGCATCTCACTGGTATACATGTTATACAAATTCAGGAAACACTAATATGTTCCAGGGTCAATGATGAGGTCCAGACCAAGAGGGGTGTTTTAATGACAATGTTGTCATTTTGTATGGAGATTGGGAATGTGGATGATTTTCATATTTGGTATATTTAATAATTTTTGGATAATTAAATAATTGTATTTTACACAACCACCACTTTCTTGGTATTGTTTGTACTAGAGACGCAGGTTACAGGCCGGCCTCTTTTATTTAATTAGAATGAATTTGAATTTACAGTACACCCAATATGTTTTTATACTTGTGGGTATATGTGGGGGAATGTGACTTTTTAGAAGAATCAGAGCCTTGCATAACCTTGTCTTCATGCACATCCAAATACCGTTTTGTAATGTAGAACCCTCATTAGTTTTTAACATGTTCACACGATCTTATACAGCCTCTAAATTAACCAGCCTAATCAAAAGATATAAAAGGTTTTTACACATTTATTAATGGATTTCACGGGAGTTGTAGCACAGATGTAAAGTTTTCTTTGGCTTAATATAAAATAATGAGAGAGTATGATGTGGCAAAGCTCACTTTATGAATATTTTGGACAAGAAATCGTTATCATAACACAGATCTGGATTTTTATCTGATAAATCTAGCATTCAACCCATTTACTGAAAATATTCCTAAAGGTATGTCAGCCAATCAATTCCCATCCCTTATAAAAACATAAAAAAAATTGCATTTAAAATCAATTAAGGTATAAAGCTTAGTTGGCTCTAATTTTCATCCTGCAGCTTACAATATACACTTCCATTTCAAAATCTCTTGCAAAATGGACCATCATTGATTCATAAACAAAGGGTTGTTCCACGCCCAATGCCGTTATGGGCCCATTCACATAATAAGATCAGTAAAGCACAACCAGTGTGCTGTACTACTAAGCAAGAAGGATGACATAAAGATATTAGTTATACCAGGAGCACACACTACTGATATTTACAATAGACATGTCAATTTTGTTTCGTTCTGAACGGATTTCGTTAAATTCGGACACTCAGATGCATCCACATGAGGACGGATCCGAATATCTGTTTAACAAAAATCCGGATCCGTGCGAACTTCATTTAAAGCTAAACTAAATCGGACATGTTCTCTGGCCAATCAGATTAGTTTTTTTGATTGTTGGGAGTTGCATTACAGGAAGGGTCATGTGACTTCCTGTAGTGGATCATTCCGAAACACAAAAATTCGGACAGATACGAAATCTGAATAACGAACGGAATCGAATTTCGGATCCGGAAAATGAAAGAAATAAAAATCCGAATTGATATGAAACTAAACAATTTTATTGGCGGGGTTACATGTCTAATTTACAATGACCAGATCACATTCATAAACATGAAATATTAAAAAAGCATCCTACAGGATCAGAAAAGTCTTAGAGTCCTAAGTGTTAATAGTCAGATGAAATACTTGCTGCCCTTAAGTTCAACTCTGACATTAAAGGTTCATAAGGAGGGAAAGCAGCCAATTCATCTTTCAATAGGCAGAGACCTTAACAAAGCCCTTAATGGTCATGTTTTAGCTGAACTTTAGTGTCAGAGATATCTGGTCATGAACTGCTCAGCAATCAATACTGAGGGAAGACCAGGCAGTGGATTCAGTGTTTGGAGGGCTGGGATAGTGGCCAGTTGTCCCCAATTTGCAGAAATAGCCTCTACTTTTTAAACATATGTACTTGGAAATATCTGTAAAAAAATAAGTCAAGGCAACTGGACTTGCTGTATTTTTCTTGAAGACGTTTCACTGGTCATCAGACGGTGAATGTCTCAATTCAATACTTGGAAATGTCAATGATTTTATCTTTTACCAACTGCACAGTTAAAGCGACTCTACATCTTCCCATAAACACACCAAAAGCAATAGAAGACACTGATTATCTATTTCTTGAGCAGGAATCCAAATTTCCCTGTCCTTAATAGCTAATAGCAGAATCTTCATATCCAACACACTTATGAATGTGCCAGATACATTGTCCCCTGCTGCATGTAATAATTCCTCCTGCTGGCCCCCTACTTAACTAAAGGACACAGTAGCAACCAGTAACGTTCCGTGCCTTCTGTGCTGGGTGAGGCATCCCCCAGCTCACCATAGCCCCGCCCTGTCCGATCGAAGCTCTGCCTCATCCCACCGAAGCTCTGCCCTGTCCCGCCGAAGCCCCGCCCAAGCCCGGTAACCAAACTGTGTGGGGAGGAAGAAGGGAGGAGACAGGGAGGAGCCTCCCTGTCTCTCACTTGCTCGTCACGGGTGAGGCATCAAGATCGATGGCCTCAGTGGGTTTGTTGTTTTCTTTTTTTTATTGGACAGCTTGGACCAGTGGCACTTTGCCATTGGTCCAAGCCATCCACAGAGCTCACGCCTCAAAAAAAAGAGTTGAGGTTGTGACAGCTCTTGCCTCACCAAGTTATGTTACACACGCAGTGGGGAAGCACGCTGTTGTGTAACCTAATTACCTGTCAAAAGCCGGATGCAGCAGTGCCCGTAATTAACAGGCAGAGCTGCGCCCATGACAGGTTACACAGCGGGGAGCCTTTCCCTGCTGTGTGACCTGTTAGAAGCCGATCTTAATGGAGAAAAAGCTGTCAGCTTCAGACTTGAAGCTGACATCTTTTTTTCTTCATAATACTAGGTGAGGCTCTGCCTCACCTGCCTCCCCTGACTGCACGTCCCTGGTAGCAACTTAGGGTCTGGTGAGGAAGGGGGGGGAACCATTGGCGCAGTGAAGACCCTGCATTTGACACATCCAGAAGTGTAGTAGATGTAAGGATTCTTCTGGAGGAAGGGAGGAGCCACAGTGTCTGACAGGACATGCTGAAGACTTTGCTGGGGGCTGTAGCCCTTAAAGACAGTGGAGAGCCACCACTCCAAGCTCCATCATGGGAGCGAGCTTGGAGTGGTGACTACCTTACAACACACAGGGACCATGGAGAACAAAAGTAGCCTCCCTCCAGAAGGAAGGACACTGTCAGGACCAATTCAGAGATGATTTGAGGATCTACAGCCGAGTGATACACAAAAAATATACAATAATGTTAATAGTTAAGGTACTTGAATGTATTTTTAAGATTTAACTCCTGAGTTTATTGTCACTTTAAGTAAGAATTATAGGTCATGTCACTCCCCCAGCCTGTGAATGGACAGTGAAAGGAGATGTAGCACACTGATGAGCTCATGTCTCTGTTAGTCTGCTCTCTTTTCCTATCAACATATATCTTGTTAACACATGAGCACTGCAGGAATACTGAATGGCTGCTTATGTGACATCTCCTTCTTGCAGTCTTAGCTTTGCTGTACTGGGTCTGCAAAAGGCTAAAATCAGGTCAAATTCAGGTACTTAAACTGTTTCAGTTAAAAAAAACAAAAACTTTTAATGTTGTATTCATGAATAAAGAGCTGCATTAATTTGTGTCTTTTACATCTGCTTGGAGTTCAGTTTTATTGGTGGTTCATTTGTATATCAAGATAGGTGGAGGGGATTGTAATAAAACAAAAACAACAAAAAGTATAGCAAAAGCTCATACTGCCTGTATCTAACTAACTAGAACATACCAGTGAGCTTTCTTCATCAATTCTAGATGCCCATAAATAAAAACCTTAAGAAAACACAAATTAACTGGAGAGGAAAGTCAGACGACAATAAATTATATGGAGCATGGATAATACGGACCATCAGCCGACTGTACGTTCTGAAATGCAGCTCTACCACCTGTTCAGTTTTGTAGGCCATTTTATAGGGCCAGAAAAACCTCATCAGATTTCACACATAAACTAAAGCAGTTTTAGTCAGAGGTCAATCCTGGACAAAGGAATGGAGAAGCTCCATGACTTTAATGTGTTTCGCTACAGCTCATTTGTGAATTGCTTTTAGGGTAAGAAACGAAGGCGCACTTGTTACTGTGGCCTGGTGGCTCGACCGGGACATCTGTTGTAACTGTGGACACATTGGGACCAATTCTGATAGTCAGAACAACTTGTTATCAGTTTCTCAGATTTACTAGGAAATCAAACCAGATAATTTATTTAATGGAGCAACTCCTGGAGTTATAAAAAGTAACCCTTGCAGTGGGGTTACTTTTAGGCCTTGTTCACACCTAAAGCGTGTGCGTTCTAGAGCTGTAGCTGCTGGAATGCACCGCGATCGCTGTGAAACTTCCCCCCGCGTTTTGGTGTGGGAGGGGGCGTGGCGGTGCATTGTATTCAATGGCACTGCTTCCCCGCTCCGCCGCACGCTGTGCGATCGAACGCGTGGCAAAACTTTGCCAGCGTTGCGCTTAACTGCAAACGCAAAAAATAGGGCAAGCCCTGTCTCACCTCTGAAGTCCCTCCTGGAAGACCACTATCCTCCAATCCGGTAAGCGACCTTCCCCTGACCCCCTTTTCCAATTTCTCTTTAACCTTTTCCTACCCTAGTTCCCCTTCCCACTATTGTCATGTAGGGCCTATTCCCTTTCATTCCATAGCTCCAGGCCTTTCTATATTGTCAGGATCTGTCCTGGCTGCAGCGAGGCTTTGTGCTATCAGCATATAGTGGGCAATAGCCAGCTATATGCTGAGTTTTGGGTCACAGGAGGACATTAGTAAATTTCCTCCTGTGACCCTGAAGAGACCTACGGTAAAAAAAAAAGGTTGGGCCATAGTTCTCTTTTAATGAACACAGAGTTGCTTTATTTTGTTTCTTTTACTTCTTTTTCTTTTAATCTTTAAGCTTTAAAGCATACATTGATACACACCAGTAAAAAAAAGACCTATCTTGTCCTTTATTTTCTTTCTAAAATAATTTAGGAAATGTACTGACTTAACATATAAACAGCCATTAGAGGGAGCAGCTATAGACATACAGTATATAAAATATAAGAAAGAAAATATGGAATGGAAAGCACACACAATTTAAAAAAGGGTAAAAAAAAGGTAAATTCTGCAAATGACAACTCAGAATGAGCACTCACAGAAAACACATTATAGTGTTCCTTTAAAAAAAAGCCCAAAGCCAAGTCAAATGTTTATGCTCAGTCCACTGGAAATCTTTACACACTGCTGTCAGAATTTTAAAGACCCATAATCCCACATCTCCTGTCAGCCTGGTATATCTCAGCCTGTCACCAGGTCAACATATCGCAAATTAGGGCCCAGATCCACCAAGGTCCATTAAATCAGGAAAAACAGCAAGATGTTACATAAAACAGGAACAGTCTTTATATGCCCCCGGGCTAAGACTTTGTTCACTTTCATAATTGTAAGAAAATCAATGTCTATAACAAAACCCATACACAGCAAAGTAATACAGCATTGTATAACTGCAGAAAATTCAGCTTTATCCCATAATCTCCCTGCAGCCTCACTTTCCATATAATTCATTTAATGACACACAAGAAATGCCGTTTTGCATATTATTTAATAAAGGAAATGGAAGGTTTCATTTACGAGGAAACTCTGCATGTATATGGTGGGTTTTCTACTAGCTTGAAGCCACTAGGTATAATTACTAATGAAATTGCATTCAAATTTCATATATACAGTATTCAGCTTTACATGGCGTTCGTTTAGACATAACAGGGAATCTGGCCGTAACTTTAACTTGCATCAGTACAGTTATCAGAAATATAAAATACAATACATTGTAACATTCTGAGATAAAGAAGATAAACAACTATTAGTACAATATCTATATGCTACAGACGCACCCTTACCGCACAACTATTAAAGTGGACCTTGAAGTACAAAACTTATTAGGTCAGAGACCCCTCACCTGTAAAAATGTATCTGTAAAGAAAAAAGTTAGAATACATACATACATACCCCCATCTTCTGTCCCCGGTGCCTAGGCATGGGTGATTATTATTATTTATTATACAGGACTTCGATGGCGCCAACGACTTGCACAGAACTTTACCAAATAAAGGGAGACAGTACAGTGCAAGACAAGATGGTAAGGAGGGCCGTCCCTACACTATATATTCTTCTTCCCGAAGATCCACATCCTCAGTATGTTACCTTCACATGTGTGATTCAGTCTCTACTCACTTCAATGGGAAGTCTTTTGGTCATACTCTCAACTGGGATTCTGATAAGTAATGCTGTTAGTGGAAAGACTCCACTACGTTTACTAGTACCTCCCAAAAGACACATGTCAAAATGGGGCTTAAGCCAGCAGGATGAGCTGTGTGTGTTTGGGTTGTACAGTATGTGGTGGTACCAGGGTGATGAGGTATTCTCCACTGACCTGGTGTTGAAGTTTGTGGGGAGCATTAGTGGTGATTTCTTGGCAGTGCGTCTTCTCAAAGGGTAAGTGAGGGGCATGAAGGGGGCATTGTGTACCTAAACTGAACTTGTGCTTTGCCCATACAGGGACAACATGATAATTTGTTCTGTTAGTACAAACCAAAAGTATGAATGACTACCCATTTTCAGTAGAGTCGAGAAAGGATAGAACTGTTGAGGATGTTTTTAATACGGACTGTGCCTTTCTGTCATGGGGAATACTGCTCCCCCTTTTTCTTGTTCTGGTGTCACATAAACTGGAAGTGAAGGAAAATCTCCCCAGTATAGCACAGAAAGAAATTCAAAGATGGGAATGTTTATCTAAAACAATAACAAAACAGTTTTGCCTACAGTTAGACTTTATTGCATTTTTTATATCAAATTAATTCTACCTATTGCGTTCTCCACCTTGGCTGTGTAATCTGTTGTTTGCCTCCCACCTATCCTGATTAAAGTTGGACCATCAAGAATTTCAGGCAAATTCTGATGGAGAAACTCAGGATTCCAGTAAACTGTGATCGATAAAGTTAATTAGAGCAGAGTGAGCCCTTTGGTTTGATAAAGGTTGTTTTCGACCCTCCACGTTATGCCATTACCACTATAGTCCACTTATTGTTCTGGCCGCCGATGCTGGAGAGGAGGAGGCTCTGAGGAGCAGCAGAAGGTCAGGCTGGTGACAGTGCAGAGCTGTGTGGGGCAGACTTTGAACAGATGTTTACATTCCAGTCTGGAGCTGAAACAGCTCCTACAAACTACATTGCAAACCATGTCTTTCAACGCATCGCTCTTTTTCATCAAGCCAGTGGCAGCACTCTGACCATTTTACCCAATTCAAGGAAACCCCCTTTTATTTGTACCAAGAAAACAGTGAGATTAAAGTTGACCTTTCAGTAACTTTACACGTCTACATGAATCAATTACTGACATGTCACAATATGCAGCAACAGTATCATTGTTCAAAGGAAGCTGTACCCTTTATCATTAAAAAGCAGGCCTATACCTTGCCTAGGTTAAGATGATGTCATCTGTCTGCTGCAGGCAGCGGGAAGCATTTACTTACTCTCTTTAGCTCCAGTGATCAGACTGCTAAATCACCTGTCACATGCCTGCAGCCACAAAGTGAGAGGCTGAAGCATGGGCTAATCTGTGTCAACCATATGACATGCTACTTAAACAAAGATGGCTTCTTCCTTCTAGAGAGAAAAGCAGATGAAGGTATTGTCAGGAGGAGCACAGTGATCTCTGTTAGAGACAATGTGGTACACTTATGCATTCAGGGGCGGCCCTAGCTTCACTGCCACCTGAGGCAGAAAAAGGATATGGGTCCGGCATCCAGACAACCGTGAGATCACTGTTTGCTAGGAGTTTGGCGGGACATTGGCAAGAGCATCCCAGGTTGCTAAGAGCTGGGCAGAGAGATGTTTATGACCCTTACACATCTCCACTCCATAGCAACCTTAAATGCTCTGGCCAGAAAGGTGGCAGAAGGCACACTGCAAATATTATTCGCAGTGCCATGCTGCTCTGCCTGCTCCCCCCCCCCCCCCCCC
>NW_017307124.1:511770-592603 GCF_000935625.1 Nanorana parkeri
TCCCCCCTCCCCCCCCCCCCCCCCCCCACGAGATGCCGCCTGAGGCAACAGCCCTGTACACATACCTTAGCATGCTTGCTTGTAACATGAAACAAATACATCTAATACTAGGCCCCCTTTAAGGGGTTTACAAGGCAGTGGCTGATTTGTGCCAAATATGTCCTCCAACTTCCAAGCAAAATCTCTCAAGTAGTCTTAGTCGTCTCCGGTAATGGAAACTGTAAATATCTGATCGTCAGAGGTATTCATGGAATGATCCCTGCTTGTTATAATCAAACTACAAATGGAAGGGTATTCCGACCAAAGAAGAAAGGTGAAAAAACAAGCATCTAACCATAGTCATGAAAAGAGCCTGTTGACCCCATCTACTCCATGTACTCTTCAGCACTACTATCCTATATTGTGTACTTCCAGTAAATGGCAGGGAAGCCTGCAATTAAAAAGATAGTTGATGGGGAGACAGATCCTTGTATTATGCAAAGCAGACCCTTCTCCCAGCCCTGTGTCTTCAGAGTCATGGCTATAGCATTCCCAGCAATGCTTCATCCTAACGGAGAATAGATAGTAAAGGACTCCTACAAGACAGATGCACTCTATAAACAGGACACTGTCTGCGAAATGTACAATGATAAATATTTAATGCTCTTTTGTGCCCCTTGGCTTTTCTTCTTGCTTCTGACACACTTCTCCTATTCATGGGGGCTAGTGCTGAGCGCAGCAATTTCCTATCACACCTACCGCTGCTATTTGCAGCACCTGCTTACTCTGCAATATTTACATAGAGTAATAGCTCCACAGACGCTGAAATAACAAGGATATGACAGGTTGAGCTATAGCATACATTACAGTGCTGAGTTTAAACAAAAATGGGCTTATCTGCTAAGGCTGTGTAAAGAACAACAGGCATGTCCTAAGAGCAATAACCCATAACAACCAATCAGATTTCATTGTGCTGACTCCAGTGCACTGTTTCTATGAGTACTTTACTTTGTGCATTGCCATCGTCATAGGTCTTTGTGCTTATATTTGCAAACTGGAGATCTGGCAGGTAGCCCACTTACTAAATAAGTGCAAAGAGCATTTTATGATGTGTATTAAAGAAGTAATTTTTACATTGGCAGACCTGTCCTCTAACCCCCAAAACTCGGAAGTCACTCAATATTTTAGGTGGGTCTCCCAGAAGCTTGACAATATCTTCAGGGTTTCAGGTGCTCGAACACCCTTACACAGTACTGCGATTGTGCTGGCACTGACTGTTAGGTGGAATGATCTCCATCCCGACAGCCACAGTAAAAGTCCAGCCCAACAGAGAGCTGGCATTGTATGAGTGTGTGATCAAGTAAGTTAACCACTGACACCAATGTGTAAATGTTTGTTTTTTTTTTACTTCCACTGACACCAATGCAGGACTGGGGGTCATTTTCCTCAGGTATTTATTGCTGTATGTGTTACCCTTGGCAAGATTTCCCATCACTTTATGTCCCATTGAGTGGCATTCAACAGGCAGCAAAAAAAATCTGATTGAGGTTCTAATCCCCCAATAAAGGTATGGCTGTCTTTGTCCCCCTTAAGTTTCTGTCCTGGTGACCACCTGAGGATGCACTAGAAATAAACACCTTTCAAAGATTCTAACATCTCCCTACTATATATCCATAACAAACAAAGCCTAGAGTTACACTTTAATAAATGTTGAGGATTGCATGCTTTTGGGAGTGTTTATATTGGATTATAAATGCAGGACCTCAGTAATCAGAACACAACACATATTTCCAGTTTTGGGTCATGTGACATGTATACTGTTAATGTCATATTCTTGTCAATAAAAGCAACTGTGAGTGAAATGCAATATATGCTTTATGCTTCCAGCTTTCCCATTATAGTCATGTTTTTCTTGAATGACACAGGAAGTCAGATGAAATATACTCAAGAATTGAAACAAAAGAAAATAAAGTTGCATCTATACTGAAAATAAAGGATGCCAAAAAAATCACTTGGAAATTACAAGTGGAAAATAACAATCCTACACTGTACTGAAAACACAGGAACGTCTCCAGGAATTAAAGAAAACCATGCTACAATAAAATAAACTTTTGAGATATAATCTGTATTTCTCATTCGACATATCTGTCTATAAAAAAATATAGTCTTAGTGGAAAGATTTTGACTCCACCCACTCCTTACTCCTGATTCAGTTTAGTATTCAGAAAATGCTGAACCGTTATGATAGTTTACTGTAATTTATGCTGTCTGCATATTCCCTCCTTTGCAAGCACGCCAGGGTAGATGTTGCAGCATGAATCTCTGTCTTCCGAAGGCTTCAGATCCCAAAAGTGTGTTTAGAAGCGCCTCTTAAAAAAAGGGCAATTGATGGAGGTGCCCTCCGCACACCTTTCAGCAGTCCCGGCCAACAATCAAATAAATGGTGCTCGAAGTAACTTCACGGATGGCACCGTGCAAAACACAAGATTGAAGAAAATAGGTCACCAGCACTCCATAAGTTAAAATGAATGAGTCCTTTTAATGGACAATGATGTCACAGAAATCCAACATGAGCCTCATGTTGGATTTCTGTGACATCATTGTCCATTAAAAGGACTCATTCATTTTAACTTATGGAGTGCTGGTGACCTATTTTCTTCAATCTTAAAAAAAGGGGTCATCTTGCATGATGGTTCGTCTAGGTTTTTTATTTAAATGGATATGTCAGATACATTTGGGGGAACCAGCCTTCCCCTTCTTCAGGGATTGAGCAACACTATTAATTAGAGGACAAATCCAATCCTCTCAGCGCTAGTCCAAGCCTAATTCAGGCTTCACAGAAGAGATTTTCCTGAATCCACTATTTAAGAGGCACTCCTAACCACACATCCAGAATTTGATCTTCAGTTGAGGGATCCCCCTATGAGAACCAGAGAGGCAGCAGCCTTGGTCCATAACCGGGTTTTACACTTCACACACTGTCATTATGTGTTATGTCCCTCCAGGAGTATATTCCCCATTTATTCAAATTCACATAAAAACCAATTACTACGCTTACTAATCCAGCACTATCACAGATTTATAAGTTCAGAAGGCTGCAGAGGCTGTGAAAACACAAGCAACAAGAAAATCAAATTTCCCTCTGGACTTTTAAATATGATAGGTCCACAATATAATTTACACAGGATATCTTATGATAAATTGATATGTGTTTTCCAACCTGCCTTAAGGCCCCATTCACACTAAGCGATAAATCCCACGATTCCCGCCGCGATATCACGCATTTTTGCAGCGCAATATAGCGAGAAGTCACCGGCCAATGTTATTCAATGGAACTGTTTTAATGTACAGCTCCATGTCGCCCGTCGCTGTTGCTTCAGCAGGACCCTTTTTCTCGCGGATGTCGCGCAATTTTTCTATTTTTGAATGCAGCCCAACGGTGAAGGTTGCGCGGTCATCGCTGGACCCTCGCCCCGAACAGTCGCGCTATCCCAGCTGCGCTGATCTGCTTGTGAGGTATGTCGCTTAGTGTGAATGGGGCCTAAAGGGTTATATAACCCTTAGCGGTTTCTGCATATATCTACTGCTAGCAAGCAGACGATATTTGCAAAATGATTTTTTTTTTAAAACAACAACTTTTTCAAAGGGTTAATATTTACCTGTGTCTCCACCGCACGCTCCCCTCCGAACATCTGAAAATGTATCGGGCCGCCGCTAAGGATCTTGGGGCGGGCGCATGCGCAGTTCAGATGTTCGGCCGGGAGACGCGGAGAGGCACAAGGTACGTCTATGGAGCAGCGTGCACCCGCACAGACTCCGTGGGACATCAGAGAAGAGGAGGACAGAGGAGTCAGCGCTGGATGGGAGACCCGCACCGGCGCTGAAGGGACAGCTAAAAACTACAGGAAAGAAGAAGATGATTGGATTAAGAGGCATCAATTAGGGGAAGTCCTTACATTAGCAGTGTGTGTGTGTGTGGGGGGGATTTTGCCCTTGATGTCACTTTAAGCTGCCCATACAGATGGCTATTTGATGAAGCAATGGAACATTTAATTCCATTTCTTTGTCAAAATAGCAAAGAAATCAGACAATTTGAATTCCATATCAATAAACTGTATTTAAGCTGTCAGTTTCACTTCACAGTCTCCCCCAATTCTGGTAGTAGATTGCTTCATTCCTTGCACTCGTACTTGCGATTCTTGGTGGCTCAAAAGTGATTGAAACTGACTTAAAATTGCCACGTGTGTGGTCAGTTTTACTCTTCCTAGCCCCTAAAGAAAGACACCACTATTTCTAAAAAATATAATAAATGATAATAAACATGACATCGCACCCATTCTGGTCTATCAGCACTTACAAGGTGCAGACCCCCAAAAGGGGAAGTTCTCATGCATTACTTAATGGTTCTTCAGAACAGATTTTGCAAACAAAGGACTCAGAGCTGTTAACTGAATTCCTGACTATTATAATTGCGTTCTGTACTTCTTGTAGACACAAGCCTTGGCATTTCTGTGAACTTCCTGGAAATGCTTTCTAATAATGTCTCGCCTGTCAAAGGCTGCTATATAAATCTCTTAGCCGGAATGTATTGTTTAAAGGAAGCATATTAAACACACAGATTAACAAAATGTATGACAATTTCTAATGTTTATTAACAGGGATCACAGACACATTCTCAAGTAGGAAGAGGTGGTTCTGCTTAGGCGAGTGTGCATTAAAGAGGACCTCCAGTTCCAACTTGTATTATAGCGTTTTAAAGGCAGTAAGGACCTTTCATAAATGCCCCACCACCACTCAACTTAGCCCTTTTTTTATTTTTTTGAGGAGGGGGGCACTGTTCGTATTACCTTGTTGGTAAGCAGAGAGCATTCTAGAACCCGGCACCCCGCTGCCACTCTGCAAGCTGTGGCGCACTGAAGATAGCCACCAGCATAGCACAGCCTGAACACTGACTACAGCAGAGGAGACCCTAGAGCACAGGCAGCCAACAGGTGGCAGACTGAGTGTAGGGCACCAGGAATTTAGAGGGACCTGTGAAATAAAAAGGCTTAGAATTTTGCAGGGGCACATGCTGCTCCTCCTGGCAAGCCTCTACAATTATGCCTAGCCTTGTGGGTGAAATGCATCAGTGAGGGTCCCAAGCGGGGGCTCTCTGTTCATACTGTCCTGATAAATAAATCTACCAGCGTTTGCATTTTCTTTGTGCAGCCCATCGATTCCTTTGGATTTGTGCAGTCTATGGGGCAATCCCCTGTTGGCATTCAGCAGCTGATCTTCCATGAGGGTGATGTAATTTAGGCTTGGGAGCAGCGTACCCTATGCTTTTGCTAAGGTCATTCATTTAATAATGTGGACAGCTAGAGCTATTTGGGCAATGTTTTCCAGCTCAGTTGTACTAAAATTGCATCCATTACTACTGTGAGTAGTGTTAGATAAGTTAACAGGTTTAGAAAATTAATCTCTGTTGTATAAACTACACAAAGTTGAACATTGTAGCACCATTGTCGCTGTTATATGGTTTGTCCCAATCTCTGTAACTGTTTTTGCTAGACAGCTTGCCCTGATACAGGAAGTGGAAAAACAAACAAATCTGCTGGCAGGATCAAGAGGTAATAAAAATCTGCTGTATTATTGCTAGTGACAGAGTGCAACCTATATATATATTTTTTATTTTGCCCATCACTTTATGTAAACCTATCACAAACTTAGACAATTTATGCAAAGTACATAATGAAAAATGTATAAGCAGAAGATACCTGCATTGAAAACCAGATGTCAGCAATCAGTGGATCTAGAGCAGCTGAAATTATATGCACATTTTTACTTGTCCTGTAAAGGTTGAGCTTGGCTCTATCCCAGTCACATTAAAGGACTAAAGCGAATCCGCCAGGGTTCAGATCCCAAACAATTTGGCAACTCTTGCTTGAATTTGAAGCTTGTATCAAACCCAGTTTAGGTCTATTATTAAGTTCTGCTCATTTGTAGGACTAATAAGCAAGTCTATTGTCAAACAAAAAGGCATGGGGAGCTGGAAACTGCCATTGGAGTCATGTGCCAATGGCAAAATAAAAAAAATAAAATAAAAAAAAACTGTATCTCTCCCTTCATAGAATTATCTTCTCATTATTTTTGGCAGAGAACCTGCAAACCTTTTGAGCCAAAAGTTTGTGAATTTCATGAATCCCAGGAATTCACCACAAACACAAACCTTATCCCTATAATGGACCATAGCACAGGCTTAGAATGAGGCATGGGCAAGCTGAGCATACACTTATAAGCTGCCTATAGCTGAATCTACTAATCATTCCGAAATTAGATTTTTACTTAAAGTAAATTTTGATTTCAACATTTTTAATTTTATGCTTAACTGAGTTGCCTAGGATTGTGATAGAAAGTCCATTGTTAATGTACTCTGCAATACTATAAACATCTGGGAGAACCCTTTATGGAATATACCAAGTTTGGAACCTATGGGGTCTATTCACGAAGCTGCCGAAGGATCTGGCCGTAGTTTAGGCTGATCCTTCGGCTAGCTTCGGCCCCAGGACCCCTTCGGTTCAGTAGAACCGAAGGGGTGCTGTACGGGCTATTCACAATAGATTGCACAACTGTGCTGTATTATTTTAGTCTTTTTGGCAGGATTATGACACAACTATGATGCCAGAGGGGGTGGGAGGATTGCTATGGATTACCAGTTGCTATAAATATCTAGTGTATCTGTATATTAATTGTCACCAAGTCATCCCTGAAGAAGAGGAACCTGCAAGGCCACAAAACATTGGCTATCTGAATTATGTGACATTATGCACTCCAAATACATTTTGAAAATGCATTTTTGGAGTAGGGGTGACTTCCTTCCTTGCTACTGGTTATACGCAGTGCAATGTGTTGCAGTCACTACAAGCACCCTTCAGAATTACATGTAGTCCAGCATTTCCTAACACTATGCAGCGCCACACAAGACTTTCGTGATAAGGTACGCATTATGACATTGCAAAGACATTGTGGCAACTGGATCCATGTTGGAGAAATTCTATTGGAAAAGGAGTACTAGCTTGGTTGACGTTGGAGTTCCAAAAATCTAACAGATAAAGTAATTTCAGGACATGAGGGATGCAAGTTAATTTACAAATACAACTCTATAACTGGTTCAATGGTTAAAAAATACAAACTTCACCCGACTTCAGCATGATTCCTTTGAAAGAAAATTTTCCATTAAAACAACTATCATTTCGCTTTTTTCTTCTACCTATGCTGCACAGCTGAGACTGTTTATCTTGGCCTCCATGAGTCCTGTGCCTGCTCTCCAGTATTTTTACACTGTGTCCTGTGTAGTTGGGATTAAGTTTGATGTTCAGCAGATGTTGACCATTATCTCTCCTACCCTCCTTTTTCTTCAGCATGAGGTAGTTTGTTGGCTTTAACAGTTGGTAGGATCCTAATGGACTCAGCAAACATTTTAACAGGAGAATATAGGTGTTGCTGGACTTTCATAGAAAGTTACGAATTTCTACATTAGTCTTGCTGCGACCTGGCAAAGATCTTTCACTGCATATATATTTTTGCATTCATACATTTTATTTATATTAGAGAGATAAGAATTTTGTTCTAATGTTGTTTTACTTTTGACCAAGATGCAGTCCTTTGGCCTAACTTTTCTACATGTTGTTACATTTATGCAATCTTCAAACCATATTAAAGCGAGATACCATCAACTTATAAAAGGGAATCTGTGGCCAGGTTAGGGACTTTAAAGTATTTACATATTCTTAACATGCAGTAAATATGCTTTAAAATAAGTCTTCACTGACCTCTGTAGCTGCAAACTCTGTGGAGCAATCCATCTTAAAATTAACAGCAGAAGCCTTGAAGTCATTTGTGTGGTTCTCTCAGCAGCTCAGCTCCCCCTACTCCTACTCCCAGTAGTAGCTCAGTAGCTCAGCTTGCCCTGCTTCCCCTCCAAGCAGTGATTCAGTAGCCTTCCTTACCAACAGAACAGACAGTCTGAGAGGGGAGAGCTACACTGCTAGAAAGGACAACTTAAATTACTTCAGTGACTCTGTGAACATCAAAGGTGAATTGCTCCACTGTGGCCTCTGCTACAGAGGTCGGTAATGGCTTGCTCATTGTTTGTTAAGAATATGTATCCATAGCCTGTCCACAAATTTAACGCAGGCATTAACTTTAGGTTTACAACTTCTCCATGCTGCTGTAATTTACAGCATACATATACAGTAGATTCCACAAATACTTACCTATCTACTAGAGTATGGTATTCTAACCTCTAACTTACCAACAGAACAGACAGTCTGAGAGGAGAGAGCTACACTGCTAGAAAGGACAACTTAAATTACTTCAGTGACTCTGTGAACATCAAAGGTGAATTGCTCCACTGTGGCCTCTGCTACAGAGGTCAGTAATGGCTTGCTCATTGTTTGTTAAGAATATGTATCCATAGCCTGTCCACAAATTTAACGCAGGCATTAACTTTAGGTTTACAACTTCTCCATGCTGCTGTAATTTACAGCATACATATACAGTAGATTCCACAAATACTTACCTATCTACTAGAGTATGGTGCCCCGCTGAGCCTGACTGGCCATGTCTTTGCCTTATTAGCCAAACAGTGCCTCTGCTTCACACAGAACCAAGGCTAATAAGTAGAATTACAGAGAGCAGCTGCCCGGTCATGTGCGAGGGAGAAACGCTGTTCCTGGAGCGAGCTAAGTATATAGGGTGTCTACCTGCAATTTTTACAAAAAGCTGTGGATTATGTTAAATACCTAGGCACTTACAGTTTGATGTCCAGCTGCTTCTATTTCTTACTGAGGAGTGCTCACTATGGTAGAGAACACTACAAACAAAAGAAACACAGGACTGCAGTTGTGCCTAACTAACTCATACAGCATATTACAAATGAAAAGGTACAAGGTGCTGTGCTTCCACATGCCACTGTCAAGCACTTAGGTGCAAATTGCAGGTAGAGAGCTACTTATAAGGGGAGCTGTGTAAACCATCCAAACTCTGCATGCACTTTGCAATAGATTTAAAACTACAATCCTGGGAAACTAATGTTAAAGTGTGTGGGATTTGTGGGAGGAAAACGTAAAAATCAGCAGTGCCCCGGGGGGATCTGGGAAAGTTGACAACTATAATGCAAAAAAAAAGAGCATCAACTTTTTGCCTTGTAGGGTTGAACAAATATGGCTTCAGTAAGTTTTCTCCTGTAACTTTAAAGACATAAAACCCAGCCAGTGAGCGCCTGACAGCTTGACAAACTGCCGGAGTGAGTCAGACTGTATCACAGGCCTTTCTGGTTTCCTAGAAAGCAAAGAGCTATGTAAGGGAGACTGGAAACATCTGCAGTGGAGTAGATTATGTGCACAACCGGGCAATCAGCAGATGACTACATGAAACTGTTTTCTATGTTTTATGCTGTAAATTTGCTCACTAAGTAAACACAACAGAGACGATAACCTGAAACAGATGCTACTGAAAAAACACTTTTTTTTATGATTACACATATATGAAATGACACACATTCCTTTGGATTCTGTACCATACAAAAAAAAAATGGTAAAGCAGCGTAAATGGTAAGACAGGCGGACATTGCTTGAACTGGTAATGTATGGCGATAGGAATTACTGTAGAGATCAGTTGTTTTTGAATAAGGAAATTTGTGGTTCGGTGGGAAAAAGGAAAATTTAGCACCCTCTACTGCACATCATTTGGGTAGATTTGCCTCTGTCATGTTCATCAACTAACACTTGGCTTAGTCAGTTTTTTAAAATGAAAGCAAATCTTTCTTACAACACAGTGTTGGCGAATTGATGGGTAGAGCGGTCCACTCCATGATTAAGCCCCGGGGTGGGGCGAAACGCATTTAAGTGAACAAGTGTGGAAGGGTTTTTTCATTTCCACTGACAAGCAAACTGTTATTTTAAATAACTTCTGATTGAGAGGATGATGCAGCTACATTGTATGGAAACTATTATTATTTGCACCTCTTATTTACATTTCCGACTCTATAGTAAAAAGCTATATAGAGTCAGGAGCTCTAGATAATGTTCTATGCCTGGGCACTGCTGAGAACTATTCAAAATGGCTGCACCCACTGTGAATTTTTAGACACTGATAAACTTAGAGTACTCATATTATTTTATTTCATGAGCTGCTTTGAATCATATTACATTGTTCTTGGAGACAGCTGGAAAGAAAGTGTTTTCCATATTGACCAGTTAGGCTCTAGCTTTACCATGCACTGGGAAATCAAATAAGGAATGAGACTGACTGAGTCAGGAAGCACAGACAATTTATTGCGGTTTTTATGAATCAATCACTGGTTTTCGCAATATTTTTATATATATGTGAATGATTACAAGCACATATTACGGAATGGACTAGCAGCCTGTGGCCAAATAGTAAAACTTATCAGCCAGCTGGAAAATTTCTGCTGCCCAATAGAGGTTTAACGTAGCAATAAGTAGAACGTTTTCACTTACTACTTAGAAACCATAAAATGCGCATAGAATCTGCCTGTAAAATAAAGTTACAGTGAAATCGAGAGAGAAAAACAATTTACAGTGTTATATTTTTACAATGTGCTCTATATAATCGCTGTGCAATAGATTGGTCTTTCCTGTTATATTCCATCTACAATGTGTCCTGTTACAATAAAACGAGTGCTATGCCATGCCAGACATAATAATAGATCAATAATACAGATGCAGTGCAGTATATGTAACCAGCAATAATAATACACCAAAATATACATTTCAGAGAATAAGACTTTTAAATCTAAAGAATATTTAAATTGATGTATTTAAATGTATTCTATAAGGCAAAACAGCTGTGTGCCAAGTGAACAACCAGTATCATCCTATCAGATAACATCTTTACTGGCCTTACAATTCTATGCTGAAAATCTTATGGGGATACTGAAAATGGGGGAAGGGTACTTTAGATACTGCCCATTGTTAGTACATTTTTCACTGCTTGTATCAAATAAATAAAGACATTTAAAAAACAAAGATTTTTAGGTAGTATAAGACTAAAATATAATACTTTAACAGTACAAATAAAATATTAACTTGTGCTTATAATTATTGTATTTATCAACCAGTAAATGTGTCCATGCAGATATACAAAAATAATAGAAAGTTACAATAATAATAATAAAAAATAAAAGTAGATTATAATTACATATAGATTCAATTCACAAAGCTAACACAGCATATTAAGAATTCTTATTAAAAAAAAAACTTGTTTTCAGCTAAGGTCCAATGAGATTTTAAAAAATATAGTCACATGACTAAAAATATAACTCTTTACTTGTGCTAAAGCTTTGTGAATTGAATCTATGAAGAATAGTAATGTTGCAGAAGAATAGTGCTATTGCAGAAGAAATATCATAGTTACATAGTTAGTCAGGTTGAAAAAGGACACAAGTCCATCGAGTCCAACCAGTTAGGCTCTAGCTTTACCCTGTGAATATCCTGTGAATTGTTAAAAGTTATAAGTGCACATACATGGTACAATAAAAGGTCTCGTTTTAATTTATTTCTAAATTCAGTGGTTTAATTTTAACAATTCCAATGTATGTAATGGTGTGGTTGGTCTGTCGCTATTGCTACCTACCGAGCAATTTAAAGGCACACCAGTGGGATGAGGCTAAAAATTTACTTCTTATGTTGGATCCAATCACAATCTATAGTATTTTTGCATGATTGTGTATAATTGGTGACCACAATGCATACATGGTTGGAAATAAATGCATTGAAAAAATACAATAAAATCATTTTCCATTGATAGTGTATAGGAAAACCAATGGATTTTGAATATTGATAGTAAGATGTAGGAATAGGTTTGATCTAACAGTTTGTGATCCAGCCCAGATTTTAGTGCTGAGATATTTTGCTGAAAGTGAAACTGTTGAGCTAACCGCAAGCCCGTTTTAATCATCTGTAAAGCCTCTTATGTCACACTAAGCAGTGGTTTACTTACACTATAAAAGGGTGAAGCATAAAGGTTTACATTTACTTGGATTTTTGGATTCTGTTAACTAAACATAACCTCTGTATGAAGCCTTGTAATATGGTATTCAGTCATTTTCATTTTATGACAGTAAATGTATAAAAATATGTTGCAGTTCGGGCGATGATTTGAGACATCAGCCAAATAGGCGCAAACATATTAAGAAGCCAAAAGACATTTTTTTACCTCCTTGCTTTTATACTACGTTTGTTTTTGTTTAGAATATATATACAATGAAAGGTAGATACACAAAATATAAGGCAAAAAAAGACAATCTTTCCCTACATCTTTTTGCAATTAATGTTCTTATGTTCATTATGCAAACTAAAAATAGAGAAATAAACATAAAAGGGCACCGACAGAAAATATTGGGTGGCATATGAAGCTTTTTTTCTTTTATCAAAGCCGACACACTATGTAATTTAAACAGTTTAAGAAAATAATGAATCATTTATGAAAGTGTAAATCTTTTAAATTCAATATAGAATAGGGTTTTTTTCAGGGTTTTTTTTGCATACTTAAGCCTAACTATATTGCTGTAAATAACCCTTAAATAGAAACAAAAAAAAGACATAAAAATACTCGATATATAGATAGGTATGAACTATATAGGATTTGCACTGTAAAGTTATATAGATCCATATTAAAAATGCTTAAAGTTTAGACCGTTAAATATCTCCATTGCCCAGGTTATTAAAACTTCTTTGTCTAATCACGGACAAGCCTAACTAAATGCCAATTTTTATTCTATATTTTTAAACGATTACAGACTAATCATCTTTTTTCCCAGATATTGTAGCTCTGAATGCTCCCGACAGTTTCTTCAAACTTTCTAAATGTAGCTTTTTTTCCCCCAAAACAAATATGGGATAGGCTTCCTATTGGCAATGGGATGTGGGTGAATGAGAAGGCAGCCAAGACTGTGTATTAAATATGTATCTTATCTTAAGACGGAACAAAGGAATTCATATACATCAGAAGAATGTGCCTCTGGAACATGAAAAGCTAGGTTGAATAAGTGGCTAAAGTACAAAAAGAGTTCTTATTGTTAACAGACAGCCTACAGTCAAATGCTACAAGATTGTTTTAGAAGGTTATTTTAGTTTCTAAAAAATTGTGTTCTGGGATCTCACTGGCAAGCAGATGGATCGCACGGGCCCTGACCTCTAACTTTGCCAAGAATTCTCACACAAAGCCCTTTTTATACTGACCGCAAGCTACATTTTTTTCAGATAAGGCAGCAGAGAAGGAACTGATAAAGACTTGGTAACATCAGGTCTCCTTAAAAATATATTCATTTTCCCAGCCTTAGTTACTGAGGTTTCTTTGTAAGGAATAAAGGCTAAATCAAATTAATCCTGACTACGCGATAAAGCCCATTTAATGAAAACATAGAAAAACACACGCAAAAAAACAAAACGATGCACGGGAGAGCGCGGACGGTCTGTTACAGTTTCCGCAGCGAGGACGCAAGTCCTGCCAACAAAGCTGAACTTACCATGTGATCGTAGACGTCTCCTGAAGTTCACTTGAGCATTTCTCCCTCCTGTTCCATTTCATGTTTTGCTTGCAGTCGTCCTTTGCATTGTGCAGCTTTGCTCGCTTGCAAGAGGCCCCGTCTTGGAGAGCTGGCTAATTTCCCTGTCATTCAATCCCAGTCCTACTTTCGGAATTAGGCAGATGTGCACTTTTTTCGCAGGAGCTCCGCTCTGTATAACATGATCATTTTTCAAGGCAGGGATAGAAAAAACAAATAATGGAGGGTTTGTATTCCTTGTGTTTTTTGTTTTTTTCCCTGGCGAGTCACAAAAAGATGCAGAGACTGAGTCGTTAAGGGTTGGTGTTAGGAAGTTGCAGAAAGCAGAGGGGAAAAGAGCTGAAAGTGAGTGCAGAATCTCAACTGTTGGAAACTTCCTCTTTCTTGCTAGACTAAGCTAACCTCCTTCACAAAACTTTGGAATGCAAAGGGAGGACTCTCAGAGAGGCCCCAGCTAGACAAGCCTTTCTTAATCAATTAGCTTGCAGGCATTACTTGTGACCTGAGGTCACACAGCAGAAGTGTGTGTAGGGTGTTCCTTAAAGGAATACAAAATCAGCGTTTTCTCAGTGCATTTGATACAAAACACCCCCCAAGAGATGTTCAGGCAGAGCAGGTATCACATCTCACATTGGTTAGGAGTGAAGCAATATGAACTGCACAGCTAGACAAAAACAATTCCAAGCCTGTTTATTGCAGTCTTCTTAGATGATAGTCTCTGGAGACCGAGGATCTCCTTACCTGCAGTATCTGTAATAATGTGCTATTAGAATTGTGTTCGGCTTCTGCTAAGAAGAAAATCTGTTCCGGGTATGGTTTTATTAAAAATGTACGCATTGTTCATGAAACTTTTTATACCAGTATGAGGCTAGGTCTCCAAAGCGTTAAATGCAGAAGCAGACAACATAGTGCTCCTATTTGGCCATGCTCCACCTTGTAAGCCTATGGGGTGGTGCAGGCAGAGTGCTGTAAGCAACATTAGCAACAGTATAAAAACCACAAGGTTAAGGGATGTAGCAATGTGTATTAAGGTGCTTGCTCGGTAACCACTATCAGATCTGATGGTATGGGGTGAAGTAACGAGTTAAAGGTAAAAAAGAGTTGACAAGGACTAAATGAGATGGTGTTAATGAGAATGATCAAATAGGTATGACTGGCAATGGCAGTACAGAGGGAGGACTTATATTTTGGAAAGGCAGATTTATACAAAACACATAGAGATAGGGTCCCTGATGAAAACTGAACCCATGGTCTCAGTGCTGTAAGCCAAGCGAGACAACTACTTCCACCTCCCTGAGATTGCAGTAGGATCAAGAGCTGCTATTACAGATTCCACCTGCCCCCTGGTGCTTCCATCTAGTAGTGTAGCATGACCATACACTGAACAATGTCATCGGCAACATTTGTAGTATTTTAAAAATTAGTCTTGCTTAGCATCTGACATTTTATATCTCTAAAACTTTTATGAAATAAGAGAAATATTAGGCATGCACCGATACCGGTATTTCTGTATCGAGTACGAGTACCAATATTTTTTTTCGGTACTCGTCGGTATCAAATACCGAGTATTGGAAATACAATTCAGGAAGCCAGGCGGCGTGTAATGACTCGCCACCGGGCTTCCTGATTGGCGGGTAAGCCGGGCAGTGTGTAATGACTCCCCACCTGGCTTCCTGATTAGCGGGGAAGCCGGGCAGCGTGTAATGACTCACCGGCTTTCCGATTAGCAGAGAAGCCGCCCCCATGCTTCTCTTCACTAGGTGACAAGGAAGCATGGAGCCGGCTTTCTGGCCAATCAGGAAGCCGGGCGCTGTGTAATGAAGCGGCGCCCAGCTTCCTGATTGGCCCGGGAAGCCGTCTCCATGCTCCCTCGGGAGCATGAAGCCGACTTCCTGACCAATCAAAAAGCTGGGTGCCGCGTCATTACACAGCGCCTGGTTTCCTGATTTGCCGGGAAGCCGGTTGCATGCAAGCAGGTGGCTAGAGAGCATGGAGCCGGCTTCCCATCCAATCAGGAAGCTGGGCAGCGTGTAATTACGTGCTGCCCGGCTTGCTGATACTGGAAGTATCGTGCTAGGCATCAGAGCATTTGGATGAGTACGAGTACTTGCCCAAATACTCGGCATTAGTGCATCCCTAATAACTATGATACCTGTCCTAAGTTCAGATCAGACTATCCAATGCGGGGAAAATACAGGACCATATTCGCATGTATCCATACTGAATATGCAACTGCGTACTCATATTTAATTTGTGGAAAGTAAATACACATAATAAATTAACTACCCACAGCTGCACTGCACATGCTCTAGGCAAATATTTACACTCTCTCTATTCTGATCCATTGGTGAGTTCACAGTGCATTGTTGTCTAATGATGCAGTCCTATGTTTTTTTAATATAAAAATTTTAAAATAAATGAAATCCATCCATTCAATGTATATATACATCTTTATGAGCTATACCTCATTTAGAATACTGGGTTTAGTTCTGGAGACTTCACTTACAAAATGTCATATATCCGACAAAAGGAGTTCAGAGATGAACAACAAAAAAGGTCTGAAGAATAAAACATATCCCTAAAGACTAGAGAAACTTAACAAGGCTGATTTACTAAAGGAGTTAAGAATGTTCACTAAAAAAAGAGTGAAGGTTCGCTTCAATAATCCAATCATGTGAAAAACAAACCGTTTACTTTTTTCATCCCCCTATTATTGGATAAATTAAGTGAATCTTCTTACTCATTTAGCAATCCAGCCTCAATATGTGCAGCCTTGAAGAAAGAAGGAAAGGGGCGCATGTTTAAAACTTTTAAATACTTTAAGGGTGGGAATAAGGTTTAGGAGGGCAGTATTCTTAATATGAAGCTGAGATCAAGAACATGGGGGCATGACCTCAAATCCAGTTCAAATCTAACATATATAATTTTACCAAAAGAGTAGAGAATGCTTGGAACTGACTTTAGGCAGAGGTAGAAAGTCAATGAACAGTAGGTGAATTTAAACATGCTTGGGATAAACATAGGTCTGCACTCAAAAACAAAATATAAATAAAAAACCCAAATGTGAAAAAGGTCAGACTCGTAGCCTCTATTCACAAATAGCGTTCGTATTTCCCTCACTGTATTTCCGTGAGAAAGACCGTACGGCACGAAAACGCTAAAATCTTTACAACTGCACAGATTCAGCTCGCTTGCGGCTACTACTACTACTACTATTTGCAGGGCGTGCAGTTTTATACCGCATGGTCCCTGCAATAGCCTAAGCAATGCACATAAAAATGCATTTTTACTAAATATTTAGAGCGGTTCCGTGCATATTCATATGGCCGAATACACGCGGACAACCGCTCCTGCGGAGCTTTATGTTTCTATATATAGGGAAGTGAACAGCATATCTTAGTGGGGCAAATGTATAAGGCTTTACAGCTGAGTGAGGCAGAAATAAGGCCCAGTATTGTTAATAACTCAGGTACTTTATTACATTTTTAAGATTTACCTCCTGAGTTTAGTGTCAGAGTGAGATTCTTTACCAGACAATGCAGGGCAACCCTTCATAGTAAAATAGGAAGATGATGACCCAGGACCATGCTTCAGGTGATAGCCTGCAAATGTCTGCTTCCTCTGTTATGGATAGAACCTTACTATGATTCAGGCTTAACACTACTCCCACCTAGTGCCTTTCTAGCTTTTAGAAATCTGACTTGGCACCCAAGGGTCTCATTTAGGGAAGTAGCCAACAGAAGGTCACCAACTCAGGTCAACCCTCGTGTCAAGTTCCCCTCAACTCCACTGCTCTTTTTTAGAACTCGACAATCTCTCTCTGCTCTTGACTTCTGTCAACCCCCTTCTCTGAAGTTGCCTCTGCATTACCTTTAAAAAAGGTCCTCTATGTTGTGATAGTAGCAAATGAGTTCCACATGATTGAATATCTCAAAACAATATAAAATGTTTATCCAAAAGCCTCTTCTCAACGGGCAATTATCGTATTCTGCTAACTATGCAGTACCACATAAACTTTTATCACAGCTTGAAATAACATCATGTGCACTCCCTCTTAGGCCTCTAACTTTACATGAAACAAGTACAACAAAATGAAATTTTCAAAGCCCCCAGGATGGGGGACACTGAACAGCTTCCTCTGATTGGTGGTCTCCCCAGAGAGGTGCAGAATAGACCCACAGATAACCACAATGCACATGCTGGGCTCCCAATCTTCAAGCAGAACCCCACAAAACGGCATGCATGCACTCATTAAAGAAAACCCACCAATAGAGACAGAGAATGGGAAGCACATTGAAGTCTTTAAGGGAAAGAAATATCACTACTTAAAGGAGAACTATGGGGCAATCTTTTTTGGCCATAGTTCTCTTCAGGGTCATGGGAGGACATATACTATCCTCCTCCAGTGACCCAAAACTCAGCATATAGTGGGCTATTGCCTGCTATATGCTGAGAGTGCAGAGCCATCCCCCGCATTCGGCAAAGATCCCGACAATACTGACAGTCACTGCTCTCTGCAAGGAGAGGATCAGGAAGTCAGCTATCGGTGGTATGTGTTCGCTGACTTCCCAATCAATAGAGCCGACCTGTGACAGCTTCAGTGTCACAGGTCGGCTTGAATTATGGGGATGAGTGTTTTTCACTCACCCCATAATTCTCCTTTAAAGACTCCCTGTTTAATTAAATATACATCCACAGATACATCAAAGCATTTGCAGTTCTTTATAGCCACTTTTGTGATTAACACACCCCTGCCACACTGCACAGCCAGGAGGGTCAATCTTCCATTTCCTGGCTCAGCTTCCCTGGACCACATCTCCGCTAATTCGACAGAGGAGATGATAATCAATCATTGTTCAGTGCGTAAAGTGAAACCTGTTCTTTAATTTAGGTGCATTTAAAAATACATTCATGATTTTTAATAAATACAAAACTGTGTTGAGCAGTGCTTAACAAAGATTTGCCTCATTAAATCACAGCTTCTATTTGCTGTCTTCCTCTTTCTGAAAGCATCAGCACATTTCAAGTGAGGAACATTTGATACCATACATTTTATAAATATAATACATGTGTATTTGGGTATGTTCTTTTTAATATAGAGACAAAAATACAATTCATAACACAAATAAAAACCTGATTGCTGACACAGAACAAACTGTCCTAGCAGCCCTGATACTGATTGAATAGCATGCTGTTAGATAGCCATCTATTGGTCACAAAGCCAATGGCAGATATTTTTTATCCTCAGTATGTGCTGAATTCACAAAGAAGAGGGGCAAGAGCAAAACCAAAAAGTATCTAACATTCATCAGATTTATGAAACACAAAGTAACAGTCACATCATTTCCCTAAACCATAAAATCAATTAAAAACAATATAATCAAAATGAATATTAAAACACCTCCTATAATAAAATAAACTTCAACAGTAAATAGGATCATCCCACAATGGCATTAACAGATCTACCATCATATCATCCTGTGGCTGTGCCTAGCCCAACTGTAAATGTTTAAGAGGTGTATTTCGAAGCATCTAAAATCATCTAATAAGCGTTTTCTTTGTTTTTTCAGTACTTTGGTTTGTTGTCTTTTATGTTTTATAATGATCTGAGAAATAAAGAACTAAGAAGCAATAAGAAAGAAGGCTGTGCGGAAACTTTTTGGGATATAAGTGGAGCACCACAGTCCCAGAATGCTGCTTGAGGCGTGGTCGAGACATAATGGGGGGGATTTATCAAAACTGTAGCAGAATCATAATCAGTTTCTGTCTTCAATTTGTACAGTTAAGCTTTGAAAATGAAAGATAGAAGCTAATTAGTTGTCATGGAAAAGAGAGAGAGAGAGAGAGAGAGAGAGAGAGAGAGAGAGAGAGAGAGAGAGAGAGAATTTGAACAAAAATGCTACATGTCTTGTTCTGCACTGTAACAGTAAAAAATGTGAAAACTTATAACACAAGGTCCTTCATTAACTTGATGTCACTTTTTTTCTAGTTCATCCCTTTTCAGCTGTGTGTTTTATCCTTAATAAATCAATGTATATACTTTTGGAAGACCATTTTCAGGAGCAGTTACTGTGTTTTGGCGCCTGTGATTTTCACACATCTATACTGTATATTACATCCTGAGCTTTATGGGACTCAACGACATCTGCGAAAGCAACCAATTGCTTTATTCCACTGTGATCATATGAACTACAGATATGTGGAACATTTTGCATTTGTCTCTCTCTGTAAGAAGTATACCATCAGAGAGACATTACAAATAATTGATATGGATTCTTGTCATATGGATTATAACATACGAATTGGAAGCATGCCCAGTGGAAAATATGGATGGATATGTTTCAAAATGCAATATTAAATTGAATTAATCGGCTCAATACGTTGTAGAAGTGGATATTAAATAATTCATGATTATAATGGATACTCTGTATTTATTAATATACATAAGAATGGACTTGAGAAATACGCTCATTATGAAATATTGATATAATTGCATTATCACAATATATTATGTGGTTGGGGTTTCAGCACAGTATACGGTATGTCTTTTATATTCATATATGTAAAGTAATTTGCTTTCAGATGTTTTTTTAGAAAAGTTTTGATGTTTTAATTGTGGTGAAGATGCATACTGAATATACTGTACAGTGTATTGCTTCTCACCTGAAGAAGAGAGGTTCACTCTCGAAAGCTTGTCTAAAATCCACTATGCACTCCTTTATGCCATAGGGTTGCCATATAGTCACACGTTTGTGGCCTCTTCATTGTCTGCACCTTCTAGAAAAGTATTACAATACCCTAAGATTATTTATAGCCTTAAAGTAAATGAATAGCTGTCCACAGGGGCATAAAGTAGTTGTAATAATAATAATTATTATTATTATTATAATAACTGCATGGCATCCCCTCTCAAGACTACCAAACAAATGTTTTTTTGGCTTTGTGATGTGCTGTTCTAAGAAGGCAATTATGTGACCACTAGACGAATGCAATCTGCAGAATAACATTTTCAATGTTCCCCATGCCATAAGAGCCATTGTCTATGTTCCAGCTGTGAACTGCGAGTGTGCGTCTGTGGGTGCTCCTATATATGAGACTGCGCTGCCACTGACAGCCACAGGTCTCAAACTAACAACTGTGAACCAAACAGTGCGGTTTCTGATCATGTGATCACTATGACAGCCAATTAAAGGGCTACATGCAGGCTGTTTACAAATACACTTTTCCAGCTTACAGAGGGCACTGTGCCAGTCTCTCTGTGCACTGGCTGTGCTCAGATAAAGAAGACAGTGTTTGATATAACTACAGAATTTAAAAATGCAATCCAGTTAAAAAGGTTAACTATGTGTAAAGCAATAAAAAATAAATTTGGCAGTTTATAATGTTAAAAAACCTAATAGGGGTAATTATTAAAACAATGTACCAAATAAAAGTCTTTCATATCCTCAATAAAATGATACTGACACTGATAGATTTGGAATGGACATTTAGGCTTCAATGACCTCTGGTCATTATAAGGGTAAAGATGTGCTCTTCTAAAGAGATGTGCTCTTCTAACCCACTGTAATTTAACCCGGTTACCCTGGCACATTGCCACCAACAGGCTCTGCCACCCATAGGCTCTGCACCATAAAAGCCATAGTTTCTATATCTTGATCAGATAATAACTGTACTGACAAGCCTGATACAACTAAATGTTAGTTGACATACATTTTCTTTATTATTCTATGCCACATCTGTGCCACAAAGCAGCGTTTCTGGATGCACAGTTGAAATAATTATTTGCATGGCTCCACCAACTACCATCTGCTGTGTGAAGGCAATCCTCTATGTGGTGCTTATATAAGTAAGAAACCTGATAAAACAATGAAAGATGTTGAAGGCCAGCCATTGAAATTCTCTCTCCCTTGGGAAAAACCTCCATGGCCTTCATACATTCTGGGCCTGCTGGCCTTTCATTTACCTTGAGTTGAATTAAGGACACAGATTACGTGTATGAAAACAATACACGGCATGTTGCATTCACAATAAACATATAGAGACCTTTTCTCTTCCATGAAGTGAACTTACCTAAATCAATGGGAGTCTTTCCTTTGAATAATAACATCTGAAGCTCAGGATCTGTAAGGGAAGGAAATATGAAATAAATGTTCCATGTACGTTTTATTAATTACTGTGTGAAATGCAGATAAGAGCACCTTTGTATTGTACTGTTAACCTGCAAATGTAGACTTGGCACATATTTATTTTGCTGCAAAAAATAAAGTTGACCTGTATGAGTATATTGGCTCATCTACATGAGCCAAATGACACTTCGTTCACGCCTATGCACTACAGTGTGTTGTAATATGTGTGCATTTTTGTGCAGCATGCCATACCAAACTGCAGCATTATGGAGTGAACAGGGTAAGTAGAAAACAATAGTCTTTTAGGTGCCTTAGCATAAGTGTGGATCAACACAGCTCAATACAGATGGTGTAAAAAAGCCCCAATACTGCAATAGTTACCACTCGGCCTGAGGGTACAGTAATGCGCTGTGTGCACCAAACTCAGCAACCAACCATGAAGCATAATTTCCTGGTTTTTCTTCATCAAATTTCATTCTGATTGCTTGGCATCAGTTTCTTCACTTCTCAATTGCCACTGTACTTTTTTCTCTGTACTGTATAAGGCTGTTTATTTCCACGTTTACACCGATAACAAAAAAAGTTTTTGAAGATTTGTAGCACAGTAAAACCCTTCTCTAAATTTTTGTAACAACTCAATTCATCAAACACCATCACAACAAAATAGAAAATTTAATTTCTTTTATGTCTTACTACATGTTTCATTCTCAGTACAAACAACTTCCCTGTATTTACTGTACACACTATAGTAAGCTGAAGTGACTGAGAGGCTGACTCTGAGATTCATTCACTAGATTACAAAAGTCATCAAGGATCATTAAGAACCATTCATTCCTCTAGATGAGATATTGCATATAAATCCCTCCTTGGGTGCACAGGCCTGGCACTGCCTCTGTACAGAACTGCGTGTCAGCTCCTCTCTAATGAAGGTTGGTCAGAGACATTCCAGGCTGCACTCAGGCACTCGCTGAGAATGGCATGCAGAGGAATGCCATAGAATAACACTAATAAGCTGGAGATGAACCAAGCCTTACATGCCTAACATTTCAAAGGCAAAAGCCAAACAAACAATCTTGTAGAGTATTAGAAACATGAAAGAGACTAGTATGTTTCTGTACCGCTCTGTAATTTGACATGGTACAGTTGGGTTCCCTAGCAGGTTTCAGTTCCAGCTTTTGACATATGTATGTAAACAGTTACAAAAGGCTTATTTCTACACACATGTATTGAGGGTGAGGCTTTTGTCTATAAGTTCTCACTTTACCCTCTAGCTCCCCCACTGTTTTGACCTCTGGCATTCACATCATGAGACAGGACTCCAGCTCCTTGCCTCTATGACAGTACTCATGGCCTCTTCGTATTCTGACATATGGGTGAAAGGTCACCTCCTCTATCCTGTACTAATATTCAGGGCACTTCCCATCATCTGGGGAGCATATTTGTTAACTTTGGGGAAAGATCCTCTAGGAGTCAAAATGCAATCCACTTCAGATTCTTAGCAATTTGCCTGCTTCCTATTAATTTGTCTACCTCCTTCTGCCAAGGTAGCTAAAGAAGGACAGGTCTACATGCCTTGTTCATATTGTTCTCTTTTCACAAGCACTAGACTAATACTTTTTGTCCCTGTCTTGAGTTTCCTTTCCAATCCCAGTTCACAAGTTAGAAGTAGGGCTTTATTTACTAAAGGCAAATAAACTGCTTACTTTCCAAAGGAATTTGCCCTTAACGGGGAAAGTTTCCCTTAGCTTGTGGGGGAAAATATACTTTGCAAAGAATATCCAATTACATGCAAGGAAAATGAAAAAAAAATCTTGCTTGCACATGATTGGGTGATGGAAATTCAGCAACGCTTCAACTCATTCACTAAGCTAAGGGGAATCATACCTTGCAAAGTACAAATTCCCTTAAAAAGTGATCAGCCTATTTGCCTTTAGTAAATCAACCTCTTAGTGTCACACTAAGGGCTTGTGTTGATGGCATTTGTTTGTTTGAAATGGGTTTCGCATTCCTATACAGGTCTACGAGAATGTAAAATCCACTTAAAGCAGGTCAAATGCACACCAGATGAAGGCTTCGATATCAAATGTCCACTTGGCACTAGGCAATAGATCTTAAATATGCATGGGGAGTAACAAGTCATGATGCTGCCCAGGCAACAACTAAGCTCAGGTAGGGCACATGCTTAGAGAACAGACAAAGACTTCTGGGGGTAGACCTTACACAGGCCATCTTTATTTCCTTTCCATACAGTACATGGGAACAACTGAATTGCCTCCTATTTGTTTTTCTACATTAACAATTTCCTTTCACTTCTACCGACCATGACAAGGCTCAGGATGTCTCTAGAACAATCTAGAATCATCCTATTCTTGAATAGCCAAAATAACGTTTTCCACATAACATGCAAACTGATATTGTATTTCCACCTTTGCAGCCACATTTGAGAAACCCTCACTATCGGGTCTATTCACTAAGCTGCCGAGGGCAGCCGAGTGAACAACCGACCCCAAGAGAAGTGAGCCGAACACTGTTCGGCTATTCACTTCAGGCTGGTACGGCTGATTTCAGCCGTACATCGGCTGAAATCAGCCGTACATCGGCTTGCTTCACATGGCTTCGGGTCGGCCGAACATGCTCAGCATGTTCAGCCGACCCGAAGTGTAGAAGGAGTTCGACTCAGCCGATCCAACATCTGGATTGGCTGAGCCGAACCTCCGGCAGGCTACTCACTGCTGTCCGGCCTATTCTTATAGATGCCGAACAGCAGTGAGCAGTGAACAGCTCGGCTGTTCTGCTCGGTCCCTCAGAGGGACCGAGCAGAACAGAAAAATAGTTTTAAAAGTTTTAAAAATGTAAATAGAAAACGATTGTGCGGAGCTAGCAGTGACAGCTTGGCGGCTCTGCTGCCGTCAAAAAAAAACCTCTGATGGACCTGATGGAGAACTGCAGCAGAGGGCGGGTACAATGCTAGTTTACTATTGGCTATTGTAAATTGAAATAGCCAATAGGAATGTAGCAATGCATTCCAATGGGAATTTTTTTCTATTCTGACATCGCTCCATGTCAGAATAAAGAAAAAAAAAGAAACAGCAAGCAGTGTGGAGGAGAGAGGGGAGGGGGGGTTGGGGCAAATAACAAACTGCTGGATGGATGTGCAAGTGTTACTAGACCTATGTGATATGACATGAATAAACTCTGATAGGATGTGCCTTGAGCTCCTGCGTCTGCACAGGTCCACATGAATGCACAGCAGCTCCTACAAGTTGCTGTCACTCAATGGGAGAGGAGGATCCCAACAATGTTGTCGGGATCGGTTCTCAGCACAGAGCTTAGCCACGTTCACAGTATATTACATTGAATTTAAGCTTATGGTGCATTTTTTTTACAGGAGTACATTACAAAATGTACTCCTGTATCATTAGGCAACATTACATAGAATACCTCCATTTGGTACTTTTTAGAAAAGAGCAAATAAAAAGGTAAAAAACTATTTTTTATTCAATTAATTTAATCAGTTATGTTATGTGAATGGGAACATACAACAAATATAAAGTAGGTGTTATCCCAATATGGCTGCAAAAGTGGCATTATTGTTGTATGTCACCTTTCTAGACACATCCTGACCTATTCAATCATGTTCCAAATGCTTTTTTTTTTCTTGTGTCATCGTCAATGGGGGCACACAGTTAATGCATGGCATTTACAGTGCATTAGACAGGCATTGGAGGGGCAGGTTCTACAACGACCTTGTAAAGATCAAACTGTATTTATAAGTAACTGCTACTGGTCGATTGCATTAAACTGAAAAGCATTAAAGTTGCATAACCAATGCATGTTAAATGCTTTACAAATGCATCTTAATTAGTATCCAATTATTCCTCTTAAAATGTTTTTGTTTTGGGTAGAGTAGAGAAAGGTTAGAATTCCTCTCAGATTTTACTCTTTTCAGGGGCTCCGTTAGAAAGATTTATCCTCGTTTTCTGTTCTAGGGACAACCTTTTTAACAGAAAGTGAGGAAAAATCTGCAACAAGAAAACAGACAACCATAAAAAGCTGACAGGGATTCTAGAATTCCTCTATTTAACATCCAGACTTCCTTTCTGGTGTAAATGTTGTCCCCGGTATAGTGAGTCATAGGAGATCTTTCCAGTGGAGCCCAGGGCTGTGGTATACCTGACAGGGGTTCTAACCTTTCCCCACTCTATACAAACCTAAAAAAAAATGGCTATAGGTACATTTTAATGTTCCAATGTCATCCCTGTAGCTGTATTATTGCTAGCTTCCTATTACAAAGAGTAACTATTCCTTTGAAAAAGTTAACTCTAACTGGCCCCCTCCGCATGTTTACCATACCCCCTTGTACTTACAACAGATCAGCATAACAGCTGGTGCCTATGTTGGCCAGGGGGCACTATGGTCTGCTTAGCAAGTGGACTGCATTTCTTTTGGGCCTATAGAGAATTTGCTGCACAAGCACAGGCTCACCAGCTGAAAAATGGACTGGCACATAGCCACTGGCCACAGCTGCTGGACTGGCTCTACCACTGATCTAAGGTAAGCTTGAGAGGGTATAGTTAGGAGGGTGAGAGGGGACAGTTAGGGCACATGTGCAGGCACCTAGACCTGCATGGATGTCCAGGTTCGGGATGGCGTGTAGCCCGTCCAGCCACGTCCTGCCATAAGGAAGTACAGGATACTGCACACAATTACACGCAGCACCTGTCCTTCCTGGGAGCAGGTCTCTGCATGGGCATCCATGCGAACAGATGTGCACGCCAGTGTGAATGAGGCCTTAGTGTTATTTTGTTTAGAGGTATAGATACCCTTCAAAATCCATTTACACACACTATATAAAGGGTGTAAAATAAGGGTTCCTTGTCTTCACGGCTTACCCATACTTCGTAATGTCCCTCATTTGTAAGCAAATCCCTCTGTCCCTTTTTCCATCTTAATTGTCCCTCTTTTTGGTCCGATGTTCAGATATCTATGAAAATTTTCTATTTAACAACTAAAGGATTATTCGGCATCCTATTATCTTGTTTGGGATTTTGAATAGCCATACTGACTGACTGTTGATCTTTTACAGAATCATACTCTTTTAATGTAGTTGCAATAATCATTGCCAAGATATTTCCTATTTCTTGCTGGCAGTTTAAGTCCTGAGGAAGTTTAAAGCTCCCGAATCGTGTTGGCTACTTTTGTGCAATAAAAGTTTACTGTACTGATATCCTTACTATGGTGCTCCCCCTATTCTCCTATTTTGCAGTATAAAGGAAAAGTAATGGTTGAAAACAACAGTTCTGGGTTTAACCAATCATTTTTGGCATATATCGGTTTCCTCCCGCACTCCAAAGACATGCTGGTCGGTTAATTGGCTCCTCTCTAAGTTGGCCCTCTATGTATGCATGTGAGATAGGGACCTTAGATTGTAAGCTCCTTGAGGGTAGGGACTGATGTGAATGTGCAACTATGTAAAGTGCTACGTAAATTGTCGTCCCCAAAACTTGTGGCATGGCAGGTATGTGTCCATTATGTAATACATTGTGTTAGAAGGTGTCCCTCTTTCTCATCTGAGAAAATTGGGGGATAGGGCTTCCCAAAAGCAGTAGTCACTTGCATTTGGTATTGTTTGCCATTTGTCATGTTACAGATCATAGTTCTCTATTGTGAATGCATGTGCATGACACACCACTGTTTACTACACTGTTAACTGATGCACGTGCAGTGTACCTGTACCTTTATGTACCCTTTATATAAATGGCCCTTTTTTGACCAAGTAACCCCGGCCAAACACTAAATTAAAAAAACATACATATGATTGTGAGTTTCCTGGAAAACTGATGAAAATGACTCAGTTCCGAGCATTCAGTTTCTTACAATCTTATGATCAGACATTTCTGTTTCCTCTAATTCATTAAATACAACCCATCATGCCTTCACTGGCATATTAATTAGCATAACTACTACTGCTGTGTGTGTTAGAGAGCAATAGTTGGTATAAAGTATTAAAAGTGGATGTAAAGTTATTATTCAAGTTATTATTCAAAACAGCAATGGCTACAGAATTTACGGGTCTATTCACTAAGCTGCCGAGGGCAGCCGAGTGAACAACCGACCGCAAGTGAAGTGAGCCGAACACTGTTCAGCTATTCACTTCAGGCTGGTACGGCTGATTTCAGCCGTACATCGGCTGAAATCAGCCGTACATCGGCTTGCTTCACATGGCTTCGGGTCGGCTGAACATGCTCAGCATGTATGCTTTCAGCACGGCTCAGCCGAGCCGATGCATATGCGTTCGGCTCGACTGAGCCGCTCGGCCACGTTCGGGAGCTGTACGGGCTGTAGTGAATAGCCTGTACAGCCCCCCTTCAGTTCTACTGAACCGAAGGGGTCCTGGGGCCGAAGCTAGCCGAAGGATCGGCTGAAGCTACGGCTAGATCCTTCGGCAGCTTCGTGAATAGACCCCTTAGTGTTACGTTGTATTATTAAAGATAAACTCCAGGAAAAAATTATAATTTGCACACCGCATTTTGTGATTGGAAGAAAAGAGAGGATCCTTTCCCCCTGCTCTCCTCCTCCAATCACAGATTGCCTTGAATTGCCTTGTATTTTGTGAATGAGGATATTGAGGAGCAGCGACTGGAGTGCTGCTTGAGTTGCATATCTCCCTCCCTCAGTTCCCAGAAGCTCAGAGTTATGTGCAGGAGATGGCATGCTACAAAGTAAGATTTTTATAGTTTGCAGCCACCCTACACACATAACATGCAGCTTTTTATGATAATTTACACACCCAGTGTGGTGTAAAAATTATCTCAGAAATGACAAAAATATAATACATATAAATTCAATAACTAAAATAATATTGCTGCTGATATGGGTATGCCATTCTCTTCAGGAGCCCACACTCACAGGCAGCCGCACAGCAGACCTGAGAAGCCGGAGCTGGTTTACCCACATTCACATGCGTTTAGTCACGTTTAAAGTTTCTAAATAGATCCTATATACACAGAATTTTGTTTTCTCTAAGCGCAGCTAAACTAACTGTACCTAAAAGCAGGTAAACGCACAGTTGTTATTATGATAGCTCTGCTCCCGAATGTCAACAAAGGGGCGGAACAAGTCCCATGATGTCACGACTCCCTCCGCCCCTTTGTTGACATACGGGCCAGAGCTGTCATTTTGAGGTGAGCGTTAGTTGGGTTCGGTCGTGTCGGTGGGCGTCGGGTATTTTTTCTTTCGGAGAGTCGACGTGATTGACCTGTGGATTACATCATGGGCATTTTTTTTAAATAAAAGAATTGTCAAAAACTATGTTGTTTTTTTTTCTTCAAATATAGGACTTTATTTATGGTGTTGTGTGTTTATTTACAATTTTACTGTATTTGATGAATGAGTAGGGGTAACAACTACCCCTTACTCATTCACCAGGGGAGGGTGGCATCTTTATAAAGGGGGAACCAGATATAGTCCCCCTGCCCGCAGACCCCCACGTCCCTGGCCCCTGTCCTCATCGACATGGGGACAAGGTGCACCCTTCCCATTTTGAGGGCATGTGGCCTGGTATTGTGCAGGGGGGCGTACCTCATCTTTCCTGCCGTCCTGCTGCTCAGATCAAGTGACTGGTAAGGTGTTTTACGTTAAAATAAAAACGTTTAGACGTTAAAATAAAAATACAAATACAGAGTGGAGTTCCCTCTCCAGTTCATACCAGACACTTTAGGTCTGGTCGGAATTTTAGGGGGGACCCCAACGCCAAAAAAAACACAAAAAAACGTGAGGTCCCCCCTAAAATTCCGACCAGACCTAAAGTGTCTGGTATGAACTGGAGATGGAACTCCACGCTGTATTTTTATTTTAATGTTTAACAACATGAGTTCATTCCGAATGACATTCAGAAAAAAATTCAGGTGCATCCAAAATTTTCATTGTCAAAAATTCGGATACATTCGGGTTCTATATTTTTTCATTCATGCACCCCAACGTCCGAATATGCAGAAATTCATCCAAATTTCAATTTGGAATGAAACAAAATGCACATGTCTAGTTCGTAAACTACTGGCAATAGAAGAGCTCTCAATTACATTTTTAGTTTACTGGTCCACATAAACATTTCCAGTATGATAAATCCTTGTGTTCTCATACATACAAAGGGAGAGACAGCAGTTATAGCACTGAACTAACAAAGCCATGAAAGATTTTGGATGACGTAGGAAAACAGCTCAAGGAGACATCATATAATAGAAATACGTCTGGCAAAAGCTTCATAAATGTCATAACAGGGATATTAGAACGTCATACCTAAATGTCCTCTGATGCAGGTTAAATGAAAGATGATTTATTGGAAGCTGTATAATGGTTTTGGTAATGCTGGATCAGATATATTCCCTATAGGCAAAACAAAGACACGCCAAATAATTCTACACAGTTATCTGCCATGACACAAGAGGACTCATCCTTTTGTAGAATCCAGGACTATCATACCGGAGGAACAGCAAGAAAAGATCAATAATGTGTGTTTTCCGCAAGGGACAGGAGGTCACAAAGACTCATCTCACAGCAGGGCGTCAATCAATCATTTCATAGAGGCAACAATGGTCATCTAACATTTTCTTCAAAATGTGATTTTATTCAACTTCAGACAGCATAAGCAATCACTAAACTGATGCTTCCCTGAAAACACCCAACAAATACAATTTACTTTAAAATGTGTGTGATCTAATCTTTTGCAACCAGGTTCTGCACATTTACTGCCTGCGTTTCATGGTGGTACTATAGCCTCTTGTCATATGATTCTGTACTGTACAATTTTTACTGAGCAAAAGGCCAAAAAATGGCTGTGCTGACAATATCTGCCTGTATATTTAGCAGCTGGTGTTCCCAGTACACCGTACCTGGGTGATCTAAAGCAAAAGGCTGACCACGTGCACAACAAATTATGTATCCCTGAATGATACCTTCCAGGTAGGAGGTGTGTGTGTTCACCATGCATTTGACTCCAGCGTACCCCCAAATTTAGATATAAATTGTTTACATTTGGTATTAGAGATACACTTCAGTCAAATATAATGGAAATATGGTAGTCACCATTTGTGACCTCTGATTCCCTAACTCTCCAGTTAAAATATCAGAATCAAAGCACAACAAACCAGATAAGAGAGAAATAACTAAAGCTTTAAGAACATTGAAACCATCTGTTCTTCCCCTCACCCTCTCCATTGCACTCAGAGGGCCTACTATACACCTCAGATCAGCTGGAGACCTTCATTGGCCACTGCTTACATTGACTCTGACAGCATAACTCCCTACTGTCTCTCACGTGGAGGCAGTGGTGTATTTAGGTTTGGGGCTGCCCTAGGCAAGACAAAACACCTGGCTGTGGTCTCACGAGACCCGGTAAAGCCCCCCACAGACCCTGCAGAGAACCCCTGACACCCTGCAGTCTGCAGGATCTCAGGGGGGTTGTGCAGGATCTGTGCTGGGCTTTGCAGACTGCAGAGCCCACCAAAGAGTATTGCACAGCACACCTGAGACTCTTTGGTGGGCTGTGCAGAATCTATGCTGGGCTCTGCCAGCACAGTCCTCTTACCTTGCACGGCCTGACCTCTTTGGAACACGTCCTCCTCATCCTCGGCGCCCGACACGGCCTCCTTGTCATCTTCGCTGCCCGACTGGAGCTCCGTCTTCGCCCGCCGCCTCTTCCGTCTCAGGGGCCACTCGACAAATTTTTTTCTCTCTTGGGGGCCGCTTGCCAAATTTCATACTTTAAAAGAAAATATAACTATATCCGGTTTGGTACTACAGACACTAATATACACTCACAATAAGTTCCTATTCATATCTGTAGGTTTAGGTGCGATTAGGGATTCCTGCATCAGAAACTTGAGTTTTACTGCATCAGGAATCCCTAATCTGGCGTTTACAAGTGGCAGCTGTCACCTATTCAAGTTAATGATCAGGTGATAGCAGCTCCATGTAAACGCCGGCACACCACATGTAATGGAATGTGATATGATTACATGCGGTTAGAAAACACTCTCCCTGAATGCACAATCATTGCGTCCAGGGAGAGTTATTGATTCCTAACCGAATGTAATAATATCACGTATCATTACATGTGGTGCGCATGTGTTTACATGCAACTGCTATTAATTCCAAAAGATGTCAACAGCACTCCAAAAGTAGATTCAATATATTTTAATGACAACGGGCATTCAAAATCACAAGTACTTTCGGGGCCACGTTGGGTCCCCGTCATCAGGCTCAGAAGCAAGCACAAGCTACAAGCACCCTATTACAGACATCATCTCCTAGGAGATCCGGTAAGGAGTGCAGGAAGATACACACAATTTTGTACACCTTGGGGGGTATTTCTCGAAACTGGAGCAAATATATATACATACATGTAAGGGGGGAGCCCCTGCGTGGAGGGACTGCCCCTTTTTTAAAACCAAATCCCTCTATCCCTTATTCCTCTTGAAATGTCCCTTTTTTAGCTCTGGTGAAGAGATCTGTTTTAGAAAAATGTACGATTTAACTGCCAAAGTTGTTTTACTCTAAACTTTTCAAAAGTCCTTCAGATTTTTGCATTAGTTATTTTTAGGTGCTAAAATAAAGTAAAATATAAAAAAGCCAGAGCAGGTTTATATGATCATCCTTGAGCTTCAATCTCTCATGGTCCACAATGATCAGAGGGAGGTTTGGAGGTATGCAGTGGTCAGGCAGTCCATTTGCCAGCAGACCACAGTAAACCATGTATGTGTGACTTTTGTTTATAGGCCCGATGGAAAATCTGTGTACTTCAGGCCTGCAGAAAGATGGCTTTGCTATAGAGAAAAGTCCCTTGTGCATAACACAGGAGGTCTAGAAGACCACAGCAGTTTGTAGAGGTCAACAGCTGACTTTAGGTGTAGGGACATGTAACGAAGAAGGTAAGAGAGGGAAGTTAGCCCAAACTCACTTAAAAGTGTGGTTATTTTCTACTTTTTCTTAAGTAAGCCTGCACAAGAAGAATACTAAAAGACTAAGAGGGTTATGCACGAAGCTGCTGAAGGCAGCCGAGTGAACAACCAACCCGAAGTGAAGGGGGGCGAATGCTGTTCGGCTATTTACTTCAGGCTTGTACAGCTGATTTCAGCCGTACAACGGCTGAAATCAGCTGTACATCGGCTTGCTTCGAGTCAACCGAACATGCTCAGCATGTTCGGGTGAACCGAAGTGCAGAAGGAGTTCGACTCAGCGGATCCAAAGCTCCAGTAGGCTACCCGCCGTTCGGCCTATTCTCATCATGAGTAACCTGGGGACGTTGATCTGTCATTGCAACTGGCCAGAGCCAGCGGTGAGATCACGGCTGGCTAGGCCCAGCTGTCAGTTGCGAGGCTTTTTTCAGCCGGGCCAATGGCTGGCCGTTCAGCCCGCTTCACGTTTCACTTGGCTCAGGCGAGCCGAAGAAATATGCCTTCAGCTCGGCCAGCTTCGGGAGCTGTGCGGGCTATATTGAATAGCCCGTACAGCAGCCGTTCGGTTCGACTGAACCAAAGGGCTCCGGCACCCGAAGCTAGCTGAAGGATCAGCCGGAGCTACGGCTGATCCTTCGGCTAGCTTTGTGAATAACCCTCTAAATAATTATACTCTTGCTTAGTGCCAGTCATTACTGGTTCTCTTCAATCATTAAAATTGATTCAAGTCAAAGCATATTTCCTATTAAATGCTTCCTAATGGTTAAAGCAGAACAGATGATTTGAGACATATGGTTTCACTTCTGACTTTAACACAGTTGCAGTATTCCATACAAATAGCAGTTTGCTGACTGTTCAGCTCCATAAATAAAAGAGGATTGTGGTGTCTGTGAGCACTGACTCTACAGACCCTGGTCATTTCAATAGCTCTACCCACAAGTCAATGCAGGGATGTCCAAACAGACACTGGGGTTGAAGTAGTAAAGGCAAATAAGCTGCTCACTATGCAAGGGAATGAGGTGAAGGAGGTGCAGCTCTACTGACTCCCATCATCCAATCATATACAAGCAAAAATCAAGTATTTTTTATTTTTCTTGCACGTGATTAGGTATTCTTTGCAATATGAATTTTTCACCAGATTTAATAAGCTAAGGGAAAATTCCCTGCAAAGTGAACAGCCTATGTGCCTTTAGTAAATCAACACCACTGTGTGTGCTTTTGATTCCAGTATGTACATAGCTTAACTGCCTCCGGGCCGGCCGTAGTAAAAAAACAGCCGGCCAGGAGCTCTCTAATACACAGAAGCCATCGGTATTAACACTAGATGTCTCAGAGTCTGAGATACAACACCTGCTCTGTCAAGTATGGCAGCACTAATACCTTATAATACAGACAGTGAAAAGCCAATTCAGCTAACAGGGCCTATAGAGTGAAACATATTAAAAATTCTACATTTTTTATCACGATCATAAAGGCCTTTAAGGTAGCTCAGTTGGGTCACATGCTATCCCTGGCTACCTGATGAACACCAGTGGTATCTAGCCTATTACATACAAGTATATAACAAAAGTAGTAAAAATAATGTTTTTGACATTAAACCTTCCCCTAACCTCAACAATGCACAACCTATGGGAGAGGAAGGAGACAAAAGGACAATACAGCACCCTAACTGGGACAAGTAAATCTTTCAGAAAGAGAAAAGTCATGAATGGAACATGGCATCCATAATGTTTCCTTTACCGAGTGGGTGAACTGAGGCAAACAGGATCTGAAACATCACAGAGCGGAAATAACAGGAAGTGAATGTGGGAAAATGACTGTCCAGACAGGATGAGTTTATGGGACCTGCTTTACAAGAGATTTGGCTTTCTTAGATGCGGTTTAACACCAGTAAATTGCTTACGCCTTATATCCAAAGTCTAGAGGTCCATGTGGGATGTAAAAAGGCCACAAACACACAGACCTTTATAATTATATGGTTCTTCCGCTGCTTTTAAAACAAGTAACAAAAAAAACCTAAAGCCACCCGCCTGGCAGAGAGAATGGAAAGTTCCTGCCAGGTGTAATTCACACGAACACACAGAAAGAGTCTTCGGAAGCTGGAGAAGAGCGAAGAGCACAACTTTCATAATCTGAGGTTGTTTACTGGAAATGCAGGCTTTACTGCGGCTCCACACAAGTGACTTCTGTTACCACTAAACTTTAAAGCAGCAACCAGAAACCTGTGTGAGATAATTGTTTATAAAAAAGAAATGCCATTCTCTGAACGGTGAAAATATAGAATGAGGAAAACACATTTCTAAAATGACAACGGGAGTGAGCTTGGAGCGGTGGCTACTTTACAACACACACGGGGACCATGGGGAACAAAAGTAGTCACCCTCCAGAAGGAAGGACAGTGTATGCACCAATTCAGAGATGATTTGAGAATCTACAGCTGAGTAATGCACAAATAAGCCACATTTTTGATAATAGTTAAATTACTTGAATGGATTTTTAAGATTAAAATTAAATAGTTTAGTCTATTTTTAAAGTTTAGAGCTGAGAAACAGGAGGTCTTATCTGATTGGAGGCGAAGCTCAGTTGGTAGGGAGGAGCCACACGGGTAGAACCTGTAAAGGCTGCTGGGAGTTGTACCACCCGCCTTCCCCTTGTTTAAATGTTGCCAACAGATTGGGTGATCTGTTTTGGTTTTCGTCTCAGCAGCTTGGCATGTTAGGGGGTCTATGGAGGTCAGTGAAAAAAAGGTGAGATGGTCACAAAGTGGGGTGTCCATCTGTTGGTATGGTTCTCCCCCGTTAATGTCAGTTGTGAACAGGGGGGTGATGGTCCCTTGGCAAGTTGGGATTAGGCAATTCGGGAGCTGTGATCCAACAGGTAGGGGTGCAGTTGGGGGCATGGTGGATGTTTAGTAAAGCCTTCTTTTGGCTAGTGCACACCGAAGACACGTCTCGTAACCAACAGTCATTTATGTCATTTATTTGGTATGTTTTTATTCTGGTATGGTTATTTGTAACTGTTAATTATTATGTGGTTAAATAAAGGACTGCTCTGGCTATATAAACTCATGTCACGCACGGTTTATTGGGATTCTTATTAAGGAGACAGAATTAACAAATCTATCAGTCAAGAAGCTGCAGTCCTAGAGAGACGAGTAGACTAAGCTACTTTTTTAATATGGCAACTGCTTCTTTTCAGATCTGGAACCTATAGAGTGCAAGAAGTTTTGGGTTCTCTACTTAGGTTTCTTGTCTGTACTCTGATTTCCTCCCACTTTCCAGACATACATTGGAAGATTAATCAGTTTCTGTTTAAATAAGCACTAGTGTGCATGCGACTAATAAGGGTATATGTGATTGTAAGCTCCTGTGGGCACAGACCGATGTGTATGTATACTGTTGCATGTGTCAGAGCTACATAAATGCCATACTCAGTGAATATTTACTAACTTATAGATCATTGTACATTTGTATAATATTTTTTCCTAACCATAGCATAGGAAAAGATGACATGACAGGTAACGCAGCTACATAATGAGCTACTGAAGCAGAACAGAAACTGTCCTCTGATTCTCCATAGAGCAGATGTCAGCTGTGGTCATAATGCTCCAGGGTGACAAAAGGCTCCGGAGTTGTCAACCAAAATACAGGCTGACAGCCCTGAAAAAGTGAAAAAAAACACCTTTATTACCAACCCACAGCTGAGTTCCTACTTAGGCTGGCTGGCAGTACCCTGCTGTTAACTGTTGCAGACAGGAACTGGACTGAGATTGGCAAGTGGCAGCAGCTGTACAATACTGGGATTCAAACCATGACCCTATAGAACATAGAACCATACAGAGTTTGCAGAATGTGAGTTTATATTCATGTCACAAAGGCTGATATCGGACGGGCGACTTTGTTGCTAGTGATCCTGCTGCTGGTGATGTGTCCAAAAGCAACATCGCTAGGGTCGCTAAGAGGCTGCCACTTAGTCGCTATGGAATCACTCCCTCCGTAGCGAGATACCGCTCCCATCGCAAGCGATCAGGATTCAGCAGCATGCAGACCAGCGACAGAGTGACATCTCTCTGCATCTGGATATAGAGAGAGCAATTCCATAGGGACAGACAGCAACCTCTTGTCTCTAGTGGCAGAATCGCCCCAACTGACAAGGGAGAAAAAAATATGTTATGACCAGTTTGATTTGGAATTTGAACAAGCTACCACCACCAACAGGGCCATTTTACCAGGCAAAACATCAGTTATATGATATTCATGGCATGCACACAGGCAAAAAAAAAAAAGTCTCAGCCTACCTAGAACTGATATTTCAGTTTTTGTAGATGCTGGAGATTTAAAGTGTATGTAAGGGCAAAACTTTTTTTTTTAAGTTTTGGATAGAGTAGTGAGAGGTTAGGCCCCCCGTAAAGTTTTTATCTCTGTCTTTGCTTACTCCTCTGATCGCCATTGTCACTGTTCTGTCTCTGCTATACGTTGCCCCATGGCCTGTGTATAGCTCAACATTCAGCTAGAGCTCCCTGTTCTGCAATAAGCCAGACTGAGTGAAATCTTGAAGCTTTATTAACAAAACAGGGTGGGGTGAAACTGGTAAAAGAAAAAACATGGAAACATACAATCAATATATAAAACATATAAGCATAGGATCCACTCACAAATACAGGGAGGAACAAGTCCATCCATACCAGCGATGTTGCCCAACAGGGAAATGGACTCTTTTTTCCAGACACGTGCTGTAGATGGCAGTAGATTCTCTTCTCAGCCCTAAAATGGAATCTGACCTCCCAAAATGCACTTGTTTCCTTCTGTTTAAACAGAAAAATGCTGGGAGTTTACCAAAGACAAAACAGTCTAAGCTGCTACTGTATAAACAGAGATGTTTTCTCTTCAGCTCCATCTTGTGGCCGATTTTGATATGGCAGGTAGGTAAGCCTATACTTTCTCCATGCCGAAAGGCAGAATAGTCACCAAGACAAAAAGTGGGGGTAGGCCAACATTATAGGAGCCGCAGCCGCAACGCAAGACGAGGCAATGTGTCTTGTTTCAGACAGGCTCAGTTGACCACACCACATGGTGTGTGCTGAAAAAAAAAGAGCATGCAGTATTTTTTTTTTCAGTTCTGCGAAATGCCAACAACACATAGAACGTAATGAAATGTCACTTGTGACATTTCAATAAAGTTCTAACAAAAAAAGGTAAACAGTGCAGTGCGTCATGGTCAGTATTCTATAATAGAAGTCACCAGTACTCGATGATATGTGCAAGAAGTAAAGCACTTTTTATTCAATCGTTACATGTGTCAAACAGCCAACGTTTCGGGGCCATGCAGGGTCCTTTCTTCTGGGCAACTATGTCAGCCCAGAAGAAGAGACTAGGTCGCCCAGAAGAAGGGACCTTGCGTGGCCCCGAAACGTTGGCTGTTTGACACATGTGACAATTGAATAAAAAGTGCTTTACTTCTTGCACATATCATTGAGTGCTGGTGACTTCTATTATAGACTGTATCTGACACGGCGCCATCCGTGTTGTCACTTCAAGCACCAACCTCTTACTCAAGGTCTGTACGCTGTATGGAGTGCAGGTGATTTTGTATTATCGATGATCAGTATTCTGTCAGGCAACACACACCAGCAGCTGTGCATTGAAGTGCGGCTTCTGATCTGAATGGGCCCTTAGAGTTGTCACGAGAGCAAGAGGTGATGGAACACCATTTAATATTCTATTTACAACTGTCTTAGATGAGAACTACACTCACTTTAAGGAAATCTCCTTTCATTTCCTGCGTCTCCAGAAGAGAAAGTGAAGCAAACTCTCTCCATTGTGACACAGACAGCAAAAAAAACCTGACAGAGGTTGGCTATTCATACATGGTGGCCAGGCTACGGACTGACCTCTGTAGCTGCAGCCACTGTGGGGTAATTAATAATATTACACTATATATATTATTTTATCCCCCTCAATTTTTTCCCTGCCTGACAGCGGAGTCAAACTCTTTTTTTTCCTCACAGTCAGCAGCTTTTGAAATATCTCTAATTCTGCTATGTGGGATTTTATAACCTATTTCAAGCAAACCTTGCAATCTTTAGGACCACAAGTCAATGGAAAATAACGATGTTTCTCTTAAGATCAATGCGGTTTCAAATAAAAAGCACTTCAGGGGCAGCTTGTGTAGGAGTTACCAAATTACACAAACATACTCACATATAAACCTATTAGTTATACTGTATTGTAGGGAACTCGACAATAACAAAATACTGATTACAAGGCTAAATTTAGTGTAGGTGTAAGCTGAAAAATAAGAACAAACTAAATTAGCCGTAAATCAGGCAAATACTTTCACCACTGATGAATTTAATAAGCAGGTGAATGATTATGAGTGGGTGGATGGTGTTGCTATCTTGCTGTGAACCTTGTTGTATTAGTAAAGGACCAAGCAGTGTTAATAAGAAGAGGGTCCACGTAGATCTTGGCACCTAGCTGAAGAATTATGTATTCCACACCCTCTGAACCCACCAGGGTCCACAAAGATCAAGGTTATTTTAGGGACCCTGTGGATGTCCACCTACTTTCCTGAATGAAAATGAAAAATGTAAAGGGTATAATGGTCCTTTACATTTTAAGGCTTCCTAACTTTGAAAATAGTATGCTTTAAAGAAAGTTGATGGTCAACTCTGGTCTTCACCGCCCACTAACAGGGCATGTTCTACCACTACACGAAAGGTGCCTACTGGCCAAGCGCCAAAACCAAGCACTGCCTCATAAGGGTTGTTCCCTGTCCTATGCAAATTCTGACTTAACATGGATATGGTATCCTTGTAAAGTAGAACTATGGTCAAATTATAGGATTATGTATGTGATCTACACTGCCCATACCAGTAAAACTAGATTCTCCGTTTTCTAAACACCACCTGGAACATTTTGTAAATACCTGTTGATCCTGCCAGCAGAACTATTGAATAGGCCCTTCGATCTGCAGCAAAATCACAGCTGATAGCCCTACCAGTGAATAGTCACCTCTAGGTCCACCCACAGCCTGTTAGATTGACAGCACATTGCTCTATTTGCAGGAGCTTAAAAAATTGATGTAAAAGCTCTGCTCAGTCCCTTCCATTAAGCAGCCTGTAGGGTGCAGGTAAAATCCAGTTTACCAGATGCCATTACAGACAAAAATAAATTACAAATTTATTTGAAGATATTTAACATGCCAACTTGCATTTATTACTGTGGGAGGAAAAGACTAGAGATTTTAGGTTTTTCTTTTTTTTCTTTATGGAGACATCAGAAGTCTAATGTTTCCCCTAACCTCCACTGCACCTGATCAAGCATAGGATAGTGCCTGCTCGGCTGTTTAGTCGGCTGTTTAGCCGGCAATCTGACAGCCCTGAAGCACTAAGAGCACAGCGCTTTCTGCTTGAGTAATCATCTACATAGAGCCCTACAGGTCAGCCAAGGTCAGTGGCATCACGAGGGGGGTGCGGGGGTGTGGCCCGTTCCCGGGTGCCACCACTGGAGTGGGTGACCCCAAAATGACTGACAGTCATTTTGGGGTCACCCCCTCTAAAAAGTCGGGCACTCGGTCATGGACCAAGAGTTCGACAGTGTCAGGAGAGAGGAGGGGACCCGGCGGCATACCTCATCCCGCGTGTGAACGTCCCCTCCTCTCTATGCCGGCATCCATCACCAAGATGGCATGCCGCAGGTGTCAATCACATGGCTGCGCGATGATGTCATTGCACACGCGCGAGGAGACGTCACGCGCAAGTGCGATGACGACACGGTGTGGTGTCACCCGGTCTAGAGCTACTCGGGTCAAGTGATCCTGAACCAGGTCACTTGACCTGAATAGCTGGGAGCAGCCTGAAAAAAATTAAGTTTATAGCATGTGAAGTTTAAGTGGTTCAAAACAGCTGTTGATCAGTGCTGCCATAACAGTGCCACCTGGGGGGACAAGGGATGCACCTTGTCCTGTGTAAATACCAACTTTAACAAAGTCATTATTTGCTTGGTGGGTCTGGTGAGTACACAGACATGTATTTATAGGGTGCAATTATGTATCTTGTGGTTAAGTCTATGTTTTTAAACATCCATCCACAATCTATTATCTACGGTTGACTTTATATAATTTTGACATCGTGTATTAAAATCCAACTAAGGTCACAGCTTTTTTTTTAGTTTTGGATGGAGTGGAAAAGGATTAGAACACCTGTAAGGTTTTTGTTGCAATCTGCATTCCCGTTTGTCCTGGTGACAGTTATCAATAAAAGTGAAAGAAAACCCCAAGTTTTGGGTTGTCATCACAACAGGAATAAACAGGAAATGGGGACCCTGCTGACCACCAAGGATTTCCATTTTTGGAGGGATTTCCCCTCACGTCCTGTTGTGGCTATGGCATAGGAGGTGAAGAGAAATCTCTCCAATTGGACACAGATGGGAAAAAAAACCAGCACACTGCATAGTGCCATAGTGTGCCAGGAATGGGTATAAGATGCCAGGAGGCACATTTTACAGCAGATGGTCGCTGGATGTCTGCCATGGAAATTAATTTACAGACTTAAAAGGAAATTATATTGCTTTGGGATCGATTTTATTTTTACGTTTATACGTTTCTAAACCTATGATTTTTTTAAAATCTTATTTTAATATGTACTGTATATAAAATCTTTTAATTGTAGTTATTTGTAATACTGATGACACACCTCCAAGGGCAGGTCCTTGACTCCCTACAGGATGTGGGCTGTGTGTCACAGGGCATCATTCAACCTGGAAGGGGTGAGTATGGCAGCAAGAGTTTCTTATTTTATTGAAGGCTGGGGAATTAATATTTACAATTCTTGGTTAGCTGGAGTTTGGCTTTAAAACAACATGTGGGGTCTGCTTGTCAACTGCTCCTTCCGCACAACGACTGCTTTGCCATGTTGGGACAATGCTGTTTATTACAGCATTTCCGAAGTATGTGATGCTAGTCTGGATATTACAGGGTTGACTACCAGCATGAGAGCCGCTCACATCTTGAATTGTTGCTCTTGGCATTTCTGTTGTTATTGAAGCCAACCCAAGTGAGTCTTATAGCACAGGCTCCGAGCTGCCGCAGGGTATGAAGACCGCTTTAATGGGCTAGTGACTCTGCTAGGAGTGCCGGCCCAGCAAATACGATTTCACACTACATTAAATAGCAAACTTCAAAAACATGCTGTGCACAATTTGCTTGTGAATAAAGTATTATTATTCCTATTTCTAAAGGTGAATTGTATGCGTTTCACTAAGAGGTTGTAGCGCATGAACAAAGGAATGGAGGACTTAACAGAGTTACAGCCACTTCAAGGAAAGCTCTATCGAGTCAATAAGGGGGATGTCATTGCTGATCTCTACTTCTGAAATGCTAGTTGCCTGGCTCTCCCGCTATTTTATTGCCCTCAGTGTTTTCTGATTCACTGACCTGGAACAAGTATGTAGATGTGGAGATTTAACGTCATTTTGACTTTATCTCCATGCTTGGTCAATGATTTAGAAAGCTCTGAAGAAAGGTATAGCCTGGCAATAGGAGGTCAGCAATGGTAGCCCAGGTATTTATCGCAATACAAGTTTCCTTTAATGTCCAACTCCAGGAAAACAAAAAAAATCTTACCCTTGCGGTGGGGCTACCACAGCACTGCAAGAATTAAGTCCTCATTTTGTCTAGGGAGCAGGCGGGACTGAGGATTACTTACTTAGTCCTCAGTCCCACCAGGCTGCTAGACCGTCCCCCTTAACCTCCCTTCCACTTTATTCTGGTGGTCAAAGGACCGTTGACGCCATCACATTCTATGCGGTCCACTGACCTGCATTAGATGTGAGGACACTGATGGACATTCCAATATCTGAAGTGGATGGGGAGAAGTACAGAGTGCTGACTGCCGCGGGAGCCAGGATCAGGTAAGAAAAACAGCTTTATTTGAGTCCACTAACAAAAAGAACACTTAACCCTTGCAGTCCTGGGGTGGTCCCACAGCAAAGGCAAGTTTTTTTCTTTTTGCTCAGAGATGGGATCAGCCCAAACGTTTTCATTTGTTTTGGATAGTACTAAGAAGGGTTTAGCAATTCTGACAAGTGTAACAACAAGGACACAGAGGAGCCCATGTTTAGTAAAGTGGGAAAGGTTTAGAGCATCTGGCAATGTTCTTATTGCCATCCTTGTCTTACTGTCTCCATAACAACCACAGCCTCCATTCCTTGTCCTGGTGACACAAGGACAGGTAGTAAGGGAAAATCTCCCCAGTGGAGTAACAGACTAAAATAAACAAAATAAAAAGGGTTATACATGCCGCATTTTTGCTATTCCAGCGCACCACAACGCATGGTAGGGCATTGTGGTGCTCTGCAATGTATGGGTGTTGGAGCTGCATAACCTTAGTGTGTTGGGATGCCATTTTAAATGAATGGCACCAAAGAACTCTATCACACGTAATGTGTTTCCACAACACATCTGCTTTGCAAAAGCGTGATTCAGCCCTCATTATTATGTGAATAAATTGCTGATGGCAAATGTCTTACTTAAAACACAATAAAATCAGTCAGAACTATCCAAGCCAATAGCACAAATCATTAAAGAGGTCTTTAAAGTCTGCTGATTCCTGTATTAATTTGCCCCTTGTTTTGTGTCCATTGTGGTAACCTGCTTTCGGAATAATTGACAGTTACCTATGTTTACTTGGATACTCATTATTGATTCAGAATTTTCTCAAATCTGAGCATTTATGTAAAACTTTTACCCCCAAAATGGAAAAAAAAACTTTTGCTACAACTGTTTATAAAGTGTTAGCTGGAGTTCAGATTGAGTTTGTTAGTCAATTCCATCTAAATTTGCTAGTGTATCTAACACTATCCTACCCATAGGTTTACAATGCTATTGTCCCAGGGTGGCTGTCTTGCTTCTCTGCAGAGTGGAGTCATCCTAAGACAAGAAGTGCATTACTGCCTGAATCATCAGATGAGAACCAAGAAAACTAATGCAGCTACCATAGCTATGGATTGGTAAGCTGCAATATATCACATGTTTGTTTTGGGGTTTAAATACTCTTTACATGCACTGTGCGTGGAGACAGAAAAGCCCTTTGTGAAAGCCCCTCATATGGCTTTCCTGTTTTTTCTGGCCAGGAAACCTCTCTCTGCCCAATGTAATTCCTGCAATGGATTTCGCCCTACTATTGTATTGTATCCAGCCTTTTAAATGCAAAAGCAATATGATTTCCCTTACATTTTGTTTAGAGAAGAACTCCAGATAAAACTTTTTTTTAGGGTAAGAAACTCTATTAGGTTTTATTGCTGTCTGTGTCACCGCTGTAGAGATTTCCCAGGGACTTCCTGTGACAGTCACCCAGCATGTGGTAAAGCTTTTAATGTCCCTTAGTGGGCAGTCTCCATATGTCCCTAGGGAGGATCCACTGGGGAGCTGATGACGGTGTTGAGCTTCATAGTGAATTCTTGATTGAAAAGGGTGTACAGGAAGAGAGGGTTTACTTACATGGTCTGGTGCCCCTTTGTGGAAACTTTACTCTAACTTTACTCTCCAGCTAAAGAATCTTCACATCTGACATCCTGCCAGGTGCGTTGGGTGCATGCTTTCCCATCCATGCTCTGTGGATCCCCCCAACTCGACCCCTGTGGCAATTTACACAGGACATTCATTCACTCCTGGTGGCTGCATGAAGTAGTGGGGGAGTGAAAGGCAAATAAGTATTGTATATGCTGCTTGGGCAAAAAGCACAGGTTCACTTTAAAAGTGAACCTTTGTTCTGTTGCTGTGTTTTGAGGAGGCAGGAAGGTTTTTAAAATATTTTAAGAATTTTAAAATTTGTATTTGTAAGGCTTTGTTCGCAGATGGACCATATTTTCTGTTTAAGCAAATGCTAAGCAGATGTCTGTTGTATTTATGACCATGTAGGTGTTATAGCTTTTACAGTATTCATTGAGCTCAGACCGAGGCAGCCAGTCAGTGCCTCCAGCTCAGCAGAGTGCTGTGAGGAACAAGGGCAAGGAGAACCAGTCAAACCTTGTACCTACTGAGAGGTCTTGCAAGCAGATTTTTAGAACAATGGCAGACCCATAGATTGGTGAACCTAAAAGCATTTCTTTTATATATTTTATATAACCACCCAAATCATCTTTGAATTGGTGCTGACAGTGTCCTTCCTTCTGGAGGGTGGCTACTTTTGCTCCCCATGGTCCTGGTGTGTGTTGTAAAGTAGTCACCGCTCCAAGCCCGCTGTGATGGACTACAATCTAAATACAAATTAGTAATCTAAGCGTGAGATTGTAGTTCATCACAGGAGTGAGCTTGTGAATACATAACAGCATTAATTTCTTCAATCTTATACTGTATATTCCAAGGATTCAGCAAGTTCACTGTTTTGTGGCTGTGACTGCCTATATATACATAACTGTGATCATTTACAGCCACAAAACAGTGACTATATATCTTACATATACGTATATTTATGACAAATCATATGGAATAGCTTTTTTGGGGGAGATACTAAATATTAATAACTGAGATATTCCTAATGTATGGTTCTTGGCACATTTTCTTGGCCTACTATTCTAGTGGAATCTTTGATCTTATTGTGGGGGAATTAAGAGGTATATAATTATTGAGGGTAATATTGCTTCTGAAAGGTGGTTTATCTTGGATTATAATTTTACATTTTTTATGGGTCAAGTATCTAATTACTGGATTGTATTGCATGTAATAAAATTAAAAATGTTGCTGGTACAGCTGTTTTTAGTAAGGGTTTTGTTTGGTATCCAATTTGTGAAGCCTTTTATACTGGGTAGGGTGGATAACAATCTTTTTGTAGTGTCACAACTACACATCCATGCACGTGGTATGTGATCAAATCACTAACGTACGCTCAAGCAGTAGACAAGCTTAAAGATCGTTTGTATGACAGAAAATTAATTAAAAAATTCCAGTTCTGTAAATAGTTTATTTTAGCAATCTAAGTCTGTTCCTGGGAACACTATCTACATTTTTAAACAATTTTCTTACAAAAAAGGGCCAACTTGTTTATCTTATGACTGATATCTTCTATCAATAGCTACTCTACATGCAATTTATAATTTCTCAGACACCCCATCTCACAACAGATGTACCTAGTTTTCCCTGTGATCTGATTAAAAATGACAACTGTAATATTTTTCTATATACAGCGCCAAGAAATCTAAACATAAATATATACAAAATTATCACAATCTGAGAGGCTTTGGTCATGCTCTAATATGATGCCAAAGAACATTAAGCTATCAAGCCCTCTCTTCTAAACTTTGTGATAACAATCAGCTCAAAATCTGTGCGCAATTAAAGCCTTTATTTTGCAGGGGATGAATGTGACCTGATTCCCGTTCAGATCAGTGGGTTTGTTTTTCTGTTGATAAGATCAGAAGTCTGCTTGTCTTCATGAGAAAAAGAAAATTATTATATTTTTAAGTACAGAAACAAGTCTTTTTTTTTTCCTTTTTACAGAATCACTGGTGGTGCATAAAAGCTAAATAAATAGCTGTCTTTCTTTATATGGGAAAATGTCTTGGTGTGATATTATCAGCATCTTATACAGGGGTTTTATCTGTCTGATCCTGTCATCAGCTTCACCAAATACAGGATGGATTGCCAAGCAATGGGATTAAAAGATGAGTCTCAAAATAAGGGTTATCACAAAACGCTATTAAAGTAGCCTTGTGATACTGTTGGCAATATATGGAGATATATCTTGTGAGCAATTATAGAACTTTAGCACTTAAAAGGGTATACTTTACAGTATACTAATAACCTGAAGAATTTCCCAATGGAGAAAGGGCAGAAGATCCATGTCAGAGAGTGGAGAACTTGTCCTATGCAATAGATATGCAGCTATACCTTTCCTGTTTTTTTTCTATGTTCCCTCAGTCAGTGTTAGTAATCACAGGGATAAGATATAAAAAGCCATTGTCTTCTTATACTTCTTACACTTCAAAAGACTGGAAATGCATCCCCTGTATTGTACTTATTACTTATATTACTTAAAACAGCATTAGATTCAACTTCTGTGTCTTACTAGAGTTAAGCTGCCTGTGGATGATGCCAAGTCAGCAGGTGAACACACTGTCCAGACAGATGGAAATCTATGGAGGTATGTCAATGTATAAAGCATCATTTGAAAAAAAAACAGAAAAGCTTAGGCAAAATCCCTTAAAGTTTGCTTTGTATCTTGGCAAATTAATTTGTTTAATCTGGTTCAGACATATTTATTAGTTATTTCTACTCATTCATAATAGGGTGTAGATGTGAAAAGTTGACCTGTTTGCCCATTTAGTGCAAAGTAACATATTCTCTTAAAAGTTTACCCCTGATTCCCTTTTAGGGTCTTTGTCAAAGGGCTTTTGTTTTACGTTAGAACTTTTTTTATCCCAATACAAGTCTAATGGAATGCAGAAGCAGCTTGAAGCAGATTGATACAGATTAGAAGGTCATCTACAGGTCAAATGCACATGTGATTGAACTCTACATAAAATCTGAAGAACCTTAAATTGATCCAAAAGCAAACAGAATACACCTGAAAGCAAAATGCATTGGCACACCGGCCCAAGCCCTTATTCACCTTTGCTGTGCTCACCCACAGCTCCATATAAGTCACAGCACAGACAGTAATTAGACACTTCAGGAAGGAGTATTTCATGCAAGAAGGGAGGGGGCTGTGCTAGGAAACCAACACTTTCAGGAGTGTCAATTCCAAGTTCAGAGGCACAAAAAAAAATAATGCATGGAAAGGAAAAAGCTTCAAGTAAGCATTTCAAATACTTGATTTTTCTGTGATTTTACCTGCATTTGTTTTTTGTTCAGTAAATGTATATTTACTTTACAAGATAGTAGTAACGCAGCAGTACAAACCAAATGTAGCATAAAAGATCAAGTACAAACTTTAAACAGTACCAATTGAATGATGATCAAGAGATAAAAAATTAGTAACAGCAGTGACAGTGGAGGCAAATCACTGATATAATGACATTAGCGACTGATCAGTTCAATGTTGGTTCCACCCTCAGGGCGAGTAGTTTGCAAGTTTGGAGATGGATTGGCCATTCTAGGTACTTGTAACGGTTGTAGGAAAAAGAATAGATAGGAAGAGGAGGGGTAAGGGAAAGGGTGGGTAAGGGTCTAGGTAAAAGGGCATCGCTGGGGTTCCTTCAGAAGCAGATTTTCCAGCACTATTAGAGTAGGAGATCACAGACCTGCCTGGACGTTTTTAAGTTGGTGACAGGATCTCTTTAACATTACACTGATAAAAAAAATGCCAGAAACAAAGTTTACAGCTTAGAGGAGTCTTTTCTTCACATGTCACTTCAGGGTAGTAAGAGCAAGTACTGAATCAAGTTTTTTCACACTTTTCGGCCTTCACAATTTGCCCTGAAAAGTTTCAATGTCTTTTCGACTGTGAACGCTCTACGCCCTGAGACAGAACAGCGGGCGCGGTAAATAGCAACTGTTACACAGACAGATGTCTAGAACTTAATGAGACATTTTCGGTTTCTCACAACATGCCCGTGGCAAAGCATTGTTTATTAGGAGTCAAATATGGATAAGAATAAATTCACACTAGCTGCTATTATAACGTGAGCAGGTGGGTTAATTGCAAAGACTTTGGGTTTTATTTCCCCATCTTTTTATTGTCAGTTATTTCTAAAGTAGCTACAAATTGCTAGTTGAAGCAAAATATAAAATTTCTCATAAAGGTAAGTCATGCTCAATATAAAGTGGTGGTTTTCAAAGATTCACAGTCTACAGACCATTTTAAAATGAACCTGTACTTAATTTTCATTAAATGCTGCCTAAAAGTGGGCAGTGCTGCAGGCTTGCCTTTAACTTTATTAGGGCTTATCTCACCAGCTGCATTGAGCTGATGCTGGTTCCCACACATAGACAAGGCAATTGCCTTGTTTTCAATCAGCATAGTTGACACCACCTCATTGCACCATGCTGAGGCCGATGGAACTTATTGAAATGTCACTTTATGACATTTTAATAAAGTTCTGCCAAAAAAATAAGGATATAGTGCAATGTGCTGCTTCAAGGGCATCAGTGGCTACATTCTAGTGAGAAAGGCCTGTTTTGTGCCCATCTCTAAATTTGTTTCACTTTTTTTTACTGGTACCTGACTTTCCCTGACTTTTTTATTCCATGTTAACACCTAGGTGGTCTGTGAATATGCGCCAAACTTGGTAAAAATGCACGCTTTGAAGCGCATTTACGTAGCACATCAAACAGGTGCAACACGCTTGCGGTGCCATTTCTAGTTGATGGCACCCCAAACGCAGTCGGTAAAGTGTTACAAGAGCTACTTTTCCGCATTTGTTGCGCATGTAGGAACCCATTGAAATCAATTGGTGACAGGCAGCAAATGCGTTAACCAAACATGCGTGAATGCAACATGTCTTCCCGCTATGGTTAGGTATGAACGGGGAATTACTAAGTGCCATCAACTGCCAACCCCCTTTCCAATGAGAATGCCCTCACTGGTCACTGAGGCAGTCTTATTGAACAATGAACTAGCAGTTGGCAGGGCTGAACCATGAAGTAAAATAGTCACACCCCAGCAACAAAATGACACTAAAGCAAAAATGGGCACAGAAGAAGCTTTGTCATGTCTGCCCTTGGGCAGAGCTTTTCCTTTTTGGGCAGGCTTTACATCTATGGATTGCATTAACATGTGGTAAAACGTGCATTATACCTGCAATGCACACTTGGCAATGCAGTGTCATTCATAACCCAACACAATGTGCAAGTTCACCTCAACACACTTAACACACAGGTAGGAAGCATGTTAGGTTTTTTATGTGAATTGTGGTGCTTTGTGGTTTACTAAAAGTATCTTTAACAGTAAAGTCATACAATAGTGATGTAAAGCTTCCCTATTCCCCAAACATACACATCTTGTAGGATATAACATGTAAAAGCTCTGTAAATACATTATTCACCTTCATTTGTTGATGGTCACGTGACCGCTAGGTCCCTTTCTTCTTCCATCAGCAACAAGGGTGATGGAGTCTCAAAACGACATCTATGCTGTCTGTGCGATGGACAGCTGTTCTCCCTATAGGAGCCGCTATCAACTGAAACCAATGGTTTGGAGTCGGCTCACTATGTAGGTGCAGAGCAAACAAACTTTATGCAAAAACAAAGTTTATCATCCATTAATACATGATAATAAGACTGTGTGCATAGATCAGATTTCTTCCACATCTACAGCACTTTCTGATTTTGCCTGTGTTGTGGAGCCCTACAGTGTCCCAAGAATTTCTCCATGCTTAAAGTATACTTCTACTTTTGCAGCCAAATTGGGATAACACCTATGATATATTTGTTACATGTTCTCATTAAAATAAAATAACTTTTTTTTTAAATGTCGCTTATATACCTTTCTATTCTCTCTGATTTCAAGGAAGAGGCTGGGAAGTTAATGTTTACCATAATTACCCCTGTCTGTACTGTGCTGGCAGATCTCATTATCAATTGTAAACTAGATTTGAAAGATCAGGAAGCTTTGCTTTTGCATTATATGTTAATTTATTTATTTATTACAGTTATTTATATATTGCCGACAATTTACATACAGTAGGTGCACATTTGCATTAGTCCCTGCCCTCAAAGAGCTCTCAATCTATGGTCCCTATCTCACATATGAGGGCCAATTTAGACAGGAGCCAATTAACCTATCAGCATGTCTTTGGAGTGTGGGAGGAAACCGGAGTACCCAGAGGAAACCCACGCACGTGCTGGGACAACATGCAACTCCTTGCAGATAGTGATCTGGCCGGGATTCTAAACAATACCCAGTGCTGCAAGGCTAAAGTTAATGAAGGGAAATGCACTCTGTCCCCACGGTGCCTTGGGGACAGACTTTAAATTGTTAAGAGTAACTTGTAGTCTGCCCAAAGGCCTGCTCCAAAGAAACATCTAAAAGATAATAAATATTTTTTTCCGTATGCTGAGTCAATAGGAACACATAACAAACTTATAGTGGAGGTTTTCTCAAATTTGACTGAAAAAGTGGAAACACACTTTAATTCAACAGAGAAAAGTCCTTGATTGGAGGTGGGACTATTCACATGACTTTGACAGGTCACGTGATGGGGCTCTGCACCTCCTGGGCTTATATTATTTTTATTTTATCTATTTATGTATTTATTTATTTATTGGTGCATCATTTGCATTGGAGTCCCAAAGAAAGGGAAGCATAATATGCAAATTTAAAGTGCACCATAAATGGTAGGGGGTCCTTTGGCTCTGCCCTGTATGTATGGTTCATCATACCGCTTGTTTCCATCATGTACATGTGAGTAGTTTTTAATCTGTACACATTTTGCATTGAATAAAGGTTATCACACGAGGAAAGGGTGATGTCCTTCTGTTTGTTCTTTGTATGGTTCATTTGGATACTTCCCAGTTGTCTTTGTGTTTGGGAGCCTCCCTCAAGTGATTGGTGGTGAAGATTCTGGAGGATTATCCAGCAATTGTCTGCTCAGCGCTGTGGACATAAATGGTAGGGGGTCCTAAGTGTTGGCTAGATAATTCTATATCAAATCATTGCAATTCCTGTATATATAAGGGAGTGATGTACTAAAGGGGCAAAGCTTGAATTTTTACTGGTAGTTCTACTTTATATGCTTTAAACTTTATTTACTTAATTTTTCCGAGTCACAAATTTGAATGTTCATCAAGCCCTGAACAGGTGCATACTGTTTACTGTGAGTGGCATATACTGTACTTTTGGTGGAAGAGTTATTATTTATGAAAGCTATTTCGAGTTTATTTTGTCTGGCTTGCTGAAAGGGCACTCTCCAACTTTTTTTTTTTTCTCTTGGATTTAGCTGCTTTGCACCACTTCTGTGCAGTCATTGCTAGCACAAAATGGAGTCTGTCTGGTACGCGCATTCATGAGTCTGTTACAGAATCCTTATTTTAGAGATTATTGAGTATGTTTCTCCAGTTCTCTTGGCAGTGCTGCCAATCTGTCTGTGTGTAAACAGAGTCTGCCTCTTGTACAGGATCTGTGTGACAGCCTAGGCAGTGTATTTTGATTTTTCTGGATAAAATCAGCCTTGTACTGTCAAACAGTGCAATCCGCTACATATTCTCAATTAGGCCAATGGGTTTTAGGCTTTTTTCCCCATTATGACCTTAAATGGACCCAGGTCTCATGCTAGCTGTACTGCCTACACTGTATAGCCTCCTTTGCACTTGGCAAAAATGTTTGTCCCTCAAAAAAAAGCTATGGCAAATGTAAAAACATAGCGTCCTCCCATTACCCTTAGCTCAGTATACCGCGAACAACAGCTTACGGTATACTGAGATGCCGCAGCTGAAGTGGATCCCGACAATTATGTCTGTATCCGCCCAGCTGCGTGACTGACAGCTGGCTCTGCCTATCTAGAGGCAGAGCCAGCTGTACCCGCCCCCTCCCCCGTCTGATCCGCCAGTCAGTGTGCCAGTCAAGGGTCCCGTAAACTTGCCTTAGCCCCTCCCCCTCTACGGTTCGTTAGTGTCCTCCCTACTCCAGACACTGTTTGTGTATGGAGAGTAACACTTGTTCACTTCGGGTGGGGTTTCCTGTCCGTAGAGATTAGGGTGCCTTGCATTTTCTAATATTACGCATACATTGTGTACTGTAATGTATTTTTTTTGTCATAGTGTTTATAAAAAAAGGAATGATTCTATATACAATTTTTCATTGTTAGATTGTTCTATATGGGTCCCCTGAGGAAGCTTAAATGTGAAACGTGTCGGGACTGAACTTATCTGTTTTCCAACCTATGGATGTGTAACAACAATTATGTATGGCTCAATGGAGGCACAATGATTTATGTTTTATGGGACTGAACTTATCTGTTTTACAACGTATGGATGTATAACAACAATTATGTATGGCTCAATGGATGCACAATGATTTATGTTTTATGGGACTGAACTTACCTGTTTTCCAACGTATGGATGTATAACAACAATTATGTATGGCTCAATGGATGCACAATGATTTATGTTTTATGTTGGGCTGATGCTTGGTTTTCTCTGGGCATATGTCCCTTCTTTTAGCTGCATGAGTGGTATTGTACACCATCACTCTATGTATATGTTCATATTTATTTTATGTAATAAAACATTTTTGATATATTTTTATCCATGGAGTGGGTACTTACCTCTCTCAAACCCCACCACCACTTTTTTGTATTTTTGTATGTTACTTTAGAAAGGGGGAGAGGTTGCCTAGGGAGCCAGGGTCTAGGCCATCCACGCAATTTTTTATGTATTTTTCTGTGTGTATATTAGGCCCCATTCACACCTATATTTCAGGAATCCCTAATCTGACGTTTACATGCAGCAATTGTCACCCATTCAAATTAATGATCGGGTGACATCCGCTGCATGTACATGCCTGTAATCATATGTGATATGATTACATGCAGTTACAAAAACAATCACTATCCCTGGATAAACAATTGTGTAACCAGGGATAGTGACTGATATGAATACTTCCAGATTTTATTTTTTTTTAAACAGTTAACCGAGCTGCTAGAACTAGCTCCTGGGGGAGTCTATTCCACATCTTCACAGCTCCAACTGTGAAGAATCCTTTCCGTATGCAAAGGTTAAACCTCTTTTTCTCCAGAAGCAAAGAGTGCCCCCTTGTCCTTTGCAGTGACCTTAAATTGAATAATTTGGCACCAAGCTCTTTATATGGACCGTTTATTTATTTATACATGGTGATCATGTCCCCCCTTAATTGTCTCTTCTCCAGAGAGAACAAATTCAGGTCAGTTAATCTTTCCTCATAGCTGAGCTCCTCCATGCCTCGTATCAGTTTAGTCGCCCTTCTCTGCACTTTCTCCAGTTCCACAACATCCTTTTTGTGAACTGGTGCCCAAAACTGTACTGCATATTCCAGATGAGGTCTTACTAATGCTTTGTACAGGAGCAGGATGATATCTCTATCTCTGGAGCCTAGAGACCCCGTATAATACAAGAAAGTATTTTGCGTGCTTTAGAAACTGCGACTTGACATAGCATGCTATGGTCTACCAAAACACCCAGATCTTTCTCCATCATTGACTCCCCCAAACATACGCCCCCTAAAGTGTATGACCCATGCATGTTTTTGTCCCCATGTGCATAACTTTACATTTATCAACATTAAACCTCACTTGCCAAATAGATGCCCAATCACACCGTGCATTCAGATCTGCTTGTAAGATGGACACAGAAATAGTACTTTTAATCTCCAACTCTATGTAATTTATAAATAGGTTAAACAGCAAGGGGCCCAACACTGAACCTTGGGGGACACCACTAACAACCTCAGACCATTCAGAGTATGAATCATTGATCACCACTCTCTGAATTCGGTCTGTAAGCCAACTTTCTATCCAATTACAGATGGAATGCTCTATACCTACTGACTTTAACTTATACATTAGCCGCCTGTGGGGAACTGTGTCAAATGCTTTTGCAAAGTCCAAGTATACTATATCCACAGACATTCCTCTGTCCAATTTATTAATCACTTCCTCAAAAAAAGTAAATAGATATGTTTGACAACATCTGTCTTTTGTGAATGCGTGCTGACTATCGCTTATAATATTATTTACTAGCAAAAACATTGAACTTTCAAGTATCTTCCAAACTATTGAATTTAAACTTACAGGTCTGTATCTACTTGGTAAATACTTTGATGCCCTTTTAAATATAGACCACATTGGCCTTGCGCCAATCCCTGGGTACCATGCCAGTCATTAGAGAGTCTCTAAAAATTAGATGAAATGGCTTCGAAATTATACAGCCTAATTATTTGAGTACACGTGGGTGTAAGCCGTCTGGTCCAGGTGTTTTGTTTACCTTAATTTTGTCTAACTGTTTCTGGACCCTATCAATAGTCAGCCATTGCGGTTCATTAGAGGCAATGGCACCGCCATTTGCATTATGGACTCGAGTTTCACCTTGTTCCTTAGTGTACACAGAGCTGAACAAAGTATATAATAGATTTGGCTTCTCTTTGTTCCCAGTTACAAACTCTGAGTTTTGAGTTCTGAGCAGTGATTGCAAGTCTTGGCCTTGAGGAAGTTGCTGTAGTAGATAAGTGTGCTATGATATACACGTATGCTGCGCTTATTTACACATTATGGCAAGAGCTCAAACCAAAAACATACCAGGTTAGATGGCTCTTGTCCAGTTTGGTCCAGTGTATAACCGTTATATGGACATCAATGATCAATGTGATTAGTGATCAGTGTGAATAGCCTACATTCTCTCCTGTACATTGAAGCTGTACAAATACCAGGGCTTGTTCTGCAATGACCCTAACAAATAATATTGTAAGATATAAAATATGAATGGAAACAATTATCACTATATACCAGATGTTTCAAAACTGTGTACTAATTTTCTACCACCAAATGCTAATAAAAAGAAGCAACTGCGCAGCATGCCAGGTTACTAAAACACCCTTCATCCAATGGACTTAATTTCTTCAATACACACTTTTGTTTCAAGGCAAAACTTTAATCCGTTCCAAAATACACCGTTTTATTGTAATATCAAAGATAACAACAGAGCACTAAAACTCACGTGAAATGGTTTAAGCCTTAAAACCGCAACTTGAAAGGGAACATTTGAATTTGTCTGGGGAGACTGCAGTGGTGAGGCCTTTCTTGCCAACTTAAAGAAAACTAAGTCCAAAGAATGTTCACCCACTTGGGACAATGAACTTTAACTGCCTCCCCCAGCCAAAAGTATAAAACAAAAGAACAAAGGATAAAAATATAAACGAGAACAAAGAGTCTGTGTGGGCTGCCGGTAAACTTGCATGAACCTCTGTGAGTCCTAATGCAGCTGCAATCAATACAATCTGCACACCAATTTATTTTAGGACTGGTTCTTTAGGGCTGAACTTCAACTACCTTTAAAAAGCCATTTTGTAGTGGGGCTCCCCCTGTGTTATAACGGTTAAACCCAAACACCCCCGGGATAGGAGCAGGTCCTTGGCACCATCATGCATATAGTGACGTTGGAGATGGGGCAGCCACACAATCAGTTAAGAGAAGCAACTTCATGAGACCAATCATACAGCAGGAAGGAGGCCTGCAGGAATAAGGTAAGGTAAGTTGCAGTGTGTTGCAAAGAAATGCAGACATGCTGCATTTTCCACAACGCACCAAAGCTTACCTGAAGTCACTGCCCATTTTCACATAGAAATTAATAACATGTAACTTTGCTATTTCAATAAAGTTAATAAAAGGTAAACAGTGCCTTGTGTTGTAACAAAGCAAAGCATGGCCCCACTCCTGGAACACAGTGACACTAGCCCACACACGGAAACTGATTGTTTTAGCATTTGGCTAGTGTGAAAGGTGTAGTCTGCAGTGCTGCTGAGTGTATGTACAACTTATGTCTGTCCTTGCAACTTATTTACATTCTGTCTTCCCCAAAAGACACAAGTGCATTAAGTTCAACCTATAGACCCAGCGGGCCTTCATGCCTGTTGTCAGCCAGGAACCATGATGTTGGCATCTAGATGCGGTAGGGGACATAATAAGTAGCCCTTTTTTGCCTACAGAACCAGAGCATGTGCACTGCGTTGGCAATACTGCAGAGGCTAGACAAGCCTGCAAACCCTTACCACTCTAAACAAGGAAGTGAAAGTCACTGGCAGAATCAACAGGCATTTTCTCAATAAACTGCATGTGACAATGCTTGGATCTGGCAATTGAGAACTCAGGTACACAGTTTTTGCCCCTGCTGATACTGGATATTGCATTGAACGCACAGCTTGGCTTTGAGTTCCCTCTAATTCACTGCAGGAAAAATTTAGAGGCCACCTCATAGGGTCACTGGGAGTGTTCATGAAGCCAGTGCTGTGTAACCTCAATAGTTTAATGTTTACTTTGCACACCACTCAAAGTATAAAGCATAAACATTAAGTAGCAAAAAGGGGGCTCAAACATTCATAAGAGTGTTTCCTATCATAATCCATGTCCATAATCTATCTCAATAAGTATGAATCAGCACACCCACCAAAAAAAGTCGTCTTGCAAAAGGAATGTATTGCTATCAAAAATAATCATGTTAAGTACTACACATATGTTTAATGGTCATTAAGCCAGAGGCCTATTACAAGCATATGCACATTTGAACAGTAATTGTATAGAAAAGGTTGCAGCAGATACATATATAAAGACAATGGTTAGGGTTAGAGAGAAACCTCACTCAGAGAAACCGAGAAAAAGAGGCCCAATCCACCCAACTTATCAGGGTTATAACAAACCCCTTTCTTACTAAGGAGGAGCTGACTCACCATGTCACCCAAGCTATTTGGACATTTAATTAGCTATATCACATCAGTCATCCTACAATTTCTCAGATCTCAACTAATAGGAGATCAGACACTTTGGTGGTCAGGCTGAGGTTCAAACAGTGATTACGAAATATCCCAAAGGCAGAGCCCTTAGAGGGTTGTGGGATGTGAATGTAGAATTGGGTGCCAGACACTTTAAGGGTTTGCAAAGATTTTATTCCTCTTACAGCTCATATGGGAGAGGACTACAGACTCAAAGACCACTTCCCATCTTCACAGTGCAGAAAGCCTTTTGCGGTGGGCGAGACACCGGACTCCCTGCAAGGTCAAGCCAAATGCCAGATTCTCCAGCACCTCCAGCAGAAGAAGTTTCTCCCTGGTTCTCCTTCCTGGCACAGCTTCCCCCTTCAACTGCCAGGATAGCTGCAGACCCCGACACTGGTTCTTCATCTCTGATCACCTGCAGGCTGCAGGCCTAGTCAGATAGCACATCATATCACACACCCTCCCAAAGTCAGTCCCAAATATGTATGTCCTCCCCCAGCATGCACCACTGGCCATGAACCTCCTAGTGACTGGCTAGGGAGACACAGATATGCAGAAGACACCATTTTTGGATATTCTGCTCTTTTGCCAGGTCACACCCAGCAGCAGGCAGAGACAAATGATAACACTGAGCTTAGGGGAAACCAAATAAGCACAGAACTATTAAATCAGCCCAGACTGGCTACTGTTCAGCAGACTAAATTAGACTTAAGGCAAGGTGGCTACATAAGCATAATTCTTTGAGGATTGATTTATACATTTATATAAATGTAGCCTTATTTTAATGATGCTGTCAGCTCAAGGTATACAAGGGGACATCATTAATTTTGACAGTATAGCATGATTGTTCCAGCTTCACATTGAGATATTGTTAACAGAATCAGACTTTAAGCTGTATATTTAGACATTAGAACAATCTTTGTGGAAATATAAGAGATATTGATTCCGTTGAATTGGAAAAATATAGGAGAGATATGATTGATTACAAGGAAGGTAGAGTATATATCACGGAAGGATTTTAGATGTAAACAATGATTCTATTGTAATTTCAATCTGAAATGGAAGAGATTGTGGCATCCTCCTCCTCCAATGCTAGTTTTTTTAGGCAAGACATAAAAAGAAAGAAAAAAAGGAGTAACGTTCGGAAATCACAACACACCAGTGAGCATTGCATCATGTAGTAAGAACAAGCCAAAACTGGAAAATTAACCATCAATTTATCTTCATGTACTTTCATCGCTATAGAGGAAAAGGTACTTCACAAGCGTCTTACTGTTGTACTGTTTGAATCAGTAGGTAGATATTGATCCATACAGTTTTTTTTAGAACACGCGTATTAGAGCTTACTTCTCAATTATGGACACACATACTTCTCAGGTTAGTCCTGGCTTGATTCCTGGTATTGATATGCAAAATTTAAAGGAGGAAGTAAGTGGATGCCGCCAGTCCAATTTGATACAGTAGAAACATAGTCAAACTGGTTGAAAGGGATGTTAAATGCATCAGTTGGGTTAATCACTGCATGCAGGATTGTTCCCCTAACATTTTGAAAACAGAGTGGGAAGCTCTCAGATCAATCTAGAATGATGAGAATTTAGTCATTAAACCTGCTAGCATAATTGTTATTCTTTCCTTTATCAGATCATAAGATATATTGTAGATTGGACATGAATCTGTCCCATGGAAATTAAAAGTGAGATACATACACTCATCAGATCCGCTTTTGATTATGGTATTATTGACCTGAAACTAAAAATGTTTCTGATCACCTAAAATATTTGAGCTCTATTGTTTTACTGTCTTCCAAAGACATAAAAGTATCCCATCAAGCCACCAGAGTAGGGGCAACTAATCCAGTATTGCAATCTCTTGCACTTCTGCTAGGCCTCATTTTACAAGGTACTGGCCATGTGGGCAGTCTTGCTGACCATATTCAGCTGGTATCTAATTATATGAGTAGAGAAATTCACAGCTTTTTATTGCAGTGTCTCCAGATTGTGCTAACTAAGAAATACTCAATGGTCAATTTTATCTTCAGCTTCAAGGTATGGCCATAGGTTCTAACAAGGCACCCAGTTACACCAATCTATTCATGGCAGACTTTTTGAACTCTTTCATCTACAGTCATCTTTTATATTGTGGTCATGTATTGATTTATCTAAGATATATAGATGATATATTTTTAATTTGGAATGGCCCCCATGAGGAGCTTCTGTCATTTCACACATATCTCAATTAGTGTATGCCAATTTAACTAATTCTTGAATATGATATGAGATGTATTCCCTCTTTGGGTGTGGAAATTAATCAGCATGTGGGACAACATTGTACTGTTCTTTTTCAGAAACAAACTAATAGGAGCAACTTTTTACACTAAAGGTTTTAATTGGGCCCCATTAAATAAGGGTTTACCCTACAGCCAACTTATCAAGGCTTGACAAAGTGTAAGTACAGAATCTCTGTTTGAGATCCTAAAAGAATTACTGATGACATCTTCTTGCTGTAACTTTTTCCTCACAGTCTAGATCAGTCTACAACATTCTATGAAAACACTGCCCGGTACTTTCAGTTGACATTCACCTGTCTAGGACTTTTCAAAATCCTCCATTGTTGGCATACAAAAAGTCAAAAAATAACTTCTGCATGCAGATTTTACAGACAAAAAAACACCACGAGGAATATTCATACCCTTACCCTTACCTCTAAATGGGTATGGATAGGTAGATGAGAACCCCCACACAGGGGGCTTGCATTTCAAACCTCAGGGCAAAATCCTTAACTCTACATAGGGTAAAATGCATTGGGTGCCAGTCACTTTAGAGCATTTAAGGAGCGTATTAGGGCACAATAATCTTAAAAGCGAGGGTTAGGGACAGGCAAACCCAAAAGTAACAAAAATGCAACTCCATGCGTCTACTCACAATTAACATAGAGATACGGGCCTTTAAGTGGAAACTGGTAATCTGTGCTCTTCAGACTGTTGAGCAGCTTCAGACAGCACAAATACCTTTGGCATGAGCAGCCAGGCTGTCTTGAAATGTTTATTGGAAGTAGCTTATGTCCAGCTTGTGGATAAATTATGTAAATACCAATTACTCCCTCAATGGTAATTATTGAACAAAAAATAGTACTTTCTCCTGGGACTCTGTATGGGGTTGTCTCAGTGGCGTGGATACCACCATCTTGGATTCATCTGGGGAAACCTAGGAGCAGGTAATATTGCATATGTCCTTGTCCATTTAAATGGGGTCTGTGATACAACAAGGTGTTGATCTAACTTTGTGCTTTTTATATTGATTGACAGTTTTAAGGCATCTATGTATAACCTATGTTTATAGTTTTTTATATATCTTCTTAGGTACATTTTTGTTTTGATTGTTGAATATATTTGTTATCTAGAGTTATTGCTCAGTGCCCGCATGGTTTTGAATTTGGGGGATCTTGTTTGAGAGGTATTTTACACGTGTGCGTAGCTTTGCACTGTAGCTCGGATGTTTTGCAGGCTGCTGTAGTTCTAAATTAATGGCACCTCAACACACCATACAAAGTGTTATGCAGCTGATACCACTGTATGGCCGCACAATGTAGATCTCTATAACACTGTAGTTTAGAAATATATAACCTATAACAAAAACACTCAGCATATCAAAGGTTGATGTTGAAAGAATGGCTTTTGGATATAAATGTATTGTAGGTAAAGACTAGTTTATTGTCCATAAAAGCAAGCAGTGGGCAATAAAAAAAACCCGAAATATTATTTTTTTTCTCATCTAAAAGATGCATCAAAACACAGACAAGGGTAAATATTTTGGCTATTCATTTTGCTTATTTAGGACCAAGCTCCAGTTTGTCTGGAGCTTACTTAAATGAAACATCTTTTTTGCCTGCAGTATAATAGAAAATGAAATAAATGCATCTGATCTCACTTGTGACTAAAGTGCTTTTATTAAAATTACTTACAAATCACAGAAAAAAGAAGAAGAGGAATATATAAATTTGGTATGGAAATAAGTTTGACAATCCTCAGGTGTGCTAACATTAAACGACATATTAAAAAAGAAAAAAAGCATTAGGCTGCACATTTTTTTTAAAGTACTTTTTACTAGACAATTATCTATAAATGACCCGTATTTTGGGAATGACTTCAGAATTTTTTAACATTAAAAGCATGCTTTTTCGTTATTTTTTTAAAAGGCCTTTTTAAAAACAAACTTTTAAAAATTATTAACATAAATAATGCTGCTGAAAATGTCCTTTGTTGTCGTTCACACTAGACTTGGAAGACGCATAAATTAATGTCAGTGACATTCTAATTGTTTAAAGCTTTTGGATATTTGCATTATATTTGTGATTCAGAAATCAAGATCCATAAATTGATGGTATAATTCCATGGGGGGGGGGGAGGGGGAAGGATCTGCATGCTTATAGTCAAGAGAAATGAAAAATATATAATTAATAGATTTTTCTGGCTTGCAAATCAGTTCGCTAATCACTAATCCATGAATGTTCACACTCGATATTATTTTACTTGACTTTGGTACATTTTCAAAGACCCAATTCAATGTCGAATTTGAAAATCTTTTTCAAGGGTATTTAAACCCAAGAACACAAATGTTATATATTGCACCTTACTGGTCCATAAATGTGGTAGCTGCATTAGTTTACTTTTTTCAGGCTTTTTTTTTCACCTGGTCATCCTTCCAGTAACACGTTTTTGTCCTAAGGTGAAAACTCTCACTAACTGTAACCCATTGCTTGGGGTTGTCACAGATGAGGCCGTTAGCAGGCAGCTGATGTTGGCACTGAATTTCTGCTAGGTAAGCCATGGCTAGATATGACCTCCTAATGTGGTCACAAACCCTTCTTGCCTCACAAATGACCTCCTGCTAGCCAGGTTACTTCATGATCACTGGCTGCAACACCAGGTTGAGGACATGGGCTAGGCAATGTCCTCAGCCTGGTGTTATTTTTTCCTAGGAGAACGTTGGCCAGAAGGTAAATGTCATTGTAACACACAACCTTGCCTAGCTGAAATGACATGGCATCAGATGCCACCTAGATTGCTGCTAGCAGCTCTGACCCAGCGTGACTTTTGTCCCCCATGCATATAAGCTGCAACACAGCATGGCAGCATTTAGCCTGGGATGTTGCATGTGAAGCTGCAAAGCCAGCGGTTTTGCTGAGCTAAAATTAAAATGCTGGGCATGGAGGTGATTTGAGGATATTCTTATTCTGCTCCTGCAACTGCAGAAAAGACACATGCCTTGGGAAGGATGCTGCTGGCCACAGAGTGGTGGGTACAGGAGAGTTCTGCAGAGGTTCAAACCTTTGCTTGTCCTGCCTCAGCATGGTCCCATGAGTCTCTTTCCCACTTGATGTGGCATATGTTAAATTTCTGAAACCACTTGTGAGACTTCTCTCCCTGTCATTAAAGGTCACAGATTTTGTGAAAAGTAAGGAAGGAGAAGGAGTGTGGGCCTTTTGCTGCTGACTTGTCTCAGTGGAGTGCTGCTCCCACTGACCTCAGAGTCATGTGTTTGCTCATGCCTGTAGTACCCAAATGGCTGATACTTTTACCACAGCTGATACACTGCAGACAAAAACTCTAGATCACCACAGTCCTGTCAGCAGCAGGTTCATTGAAAAAGGCCCACACTGCAGAACTTTGTGTACTGGCCCTGTGGATAGCAGTGGCCTATACCTGTGGGGCAATGCTTTCAAATGGATTGGGACAGCTACTTCCTCCAGTCCATTGCAAACTACCCCTGCCCAAAATCCTCCCTAGCTGCTGTTTGCCACGCCGTCAGAACCTTATATCTCTCCAATCAATAGCACCCACGGATGGTCTGCCACCTCATCACCCACCCCCTCCTCATTTCTGGTGCCCTCTTGGCAGTAACTCCAGCTGCTGGAAGATCACTGTCTTTTGTTGCTCGCCGTCTGATGTTCCCTCCCTCTATAGTCATCTTCCCTCTTCTTCAGCCTCAATATCTAAAAGGAGAAATGCTTGCACATGACCATGATGATCGTCCTGCAGCAAGTCTGTGACCATGTGATCAAATATTTCCTCTGACTGCTCAGTGTCAGTTTTTTTGTGGCTAGGGTGGGGTTAACAGAAGAGAAGGAGGAGGAAGAAGAAGAGGGTGCATTAGCAGCAGTTGCAGAGAACTGGCTGCTTTGTGCCTGGAAGGAAGAAAAAGAGGAATCCTTTGTCACCCACTTGACTACCCCCTGCACATTCTGTGGCTGTATAGCATGGCCACCCTGAAATAGAGAAGGTAGAGAAGGCAAATGTGCCCTGCCTGTAGATGGTGCGGCCTGATCAACGCTTTGTCCTGCAGAACCTGCTTGCCCCCTACTACCTCCATATGCAGAACTTCTGCCTTTCACTTAAACCTGTTTATATTTTTTTAATAAAAGGTATTGCCTAAATGTAATGGCAGCTATGACAAATAGGGGAATAAATATGTGGTGCTTTGATGCACACTACTTTACCACAGAAGTGTACAAAGGGTAGCTTTGCCTGTATCTACAACAAGTAATATGCTGCATACCCTGAAATAAAGAAAAGGCTCTAGCAAAAAAAAAAAAAAAGAATAAAATATACCTTCTTCCCCAAAAGATAAATGCTTAAAACTTTAACTCCAACCCATTATTTAATCTAACAGACTGAGGGACAGACTGAGCTTTTTTCCATTTACATACATAAGTCTTTGACTCTTTGTTAGGACAGACATTGTTCGAATCCAGTTTACAACTGATAATGAAATCTGCCAGCAGTGTACAGACAGGGTTAATTAGAGTAAACTGAACTTCCCAAGATTAGGGGAGAAACTAGGTAGCATTTTAAGCAAGTATAAAGCACTTAAAATGTAAGCGGCAATTTGTAAATATTTTTTAAGTTATGGAATGTGAATGAGAACATGTAACAAATATAAAGTAGCTGTTATGCCAATTTGGCTGAAAATTTGGAAATACACTTTACGACCAATCAGGTAGTTATGATTAAAACATTCCCTCCCACTTAGCAGTCAGATTGACAAAAGAGTATGGCAAGGCCTACAACGCTATCTATAAAACAGAAGCAGATATAAATCTGTTATGAAACTTGGTAAAATCCTTGCAGTGCAAATCATTCACCTAGAGCCTCTCCAGGTACCAAGCAAAATCTGACATTGAACTTACGGTACTATACCGACAGTCCACTCACTTTTCTTTATTCTACATTTATGTAGTCCACTGCATAGTTTTCTGTATACTTAAATCTGTCGAAAAGTCACATTACAGATAAAATACAGTGTGCATGCTTAGAAATCAACCTACAGAGATGCCTAAAATATCTAGAGATGATTTGTGCGCATGACAAATGTGGGATAGAAAGCTTTTAAGAGCATAATGCATAATGGCCCTTTGTGATGGAGGAACAATGGTTTATTATAATGGTAAGTCAGAAGGTCAGAGTGCGTCCTTACTTGTTCTGCAGAGGAATCTAAGCTTAGCGTCCTCTGCTATTTTTGGCGGCTTTGCACACAGTACTGATGTAATCTGATAACCAAAGCAAGATATGGCAGGTTATCCATCTCTGGAATAGCCTGTTCTCAGAATACACATGTTGTAGTGTCTTCAAGACAACTGTTGCAGTTAAATTAGTGGGGCTGGCAAATGCCCCCTGTGCCACTTCGATTTTCACAAAGGTGATTGGCACTTAGAGGGCTACTTCCAACAGTGCTATGCATACTATAGCAGCATATAGTTAGTGTACATAGCACCTCTACAGCTGCCTTATAATAATACCCAAGCATTTCCTATCTTATATTATATTGTAAAGCGCTGTGCAAACTATTGACGCTATATAAATCCTGTATAATAATAATAATAATCATTTCCTATGCGGGGCAAGCAACACTGTAATCCCTCCTCCCCAGAAGTACAAATTCACCTTCCTGTGGTCATCTTCTACTCGGTTTGGATCACAGGGCTATGAACTCTCCCCATGTGACAGCACAGCACAGTCACATGCTTCTCCATACCTAAAAAATTAAAAATATTTTCTTTGTTCCCTCTGCTGAATGGAGCAACAGGGGAGTGAAGGAAGCATGAATTTCACCCTCTTTTAATATCATGTATGACAGCAATCAGTATGAGAAAGTGAGGGCCAGTACTTGGGGCCAAACAACTGTCATGCATGTACATGTGCTAACAAGGAATTGACAGTATAAGAGAATAGAGAGAGGATCTCATCAGTCTGTTGCTGTTCCTTCACTGTCCAATCACAAGCTGTGTTGCTTAACTGTAGCAGAGAAATGTTAGGTCATCAGGTTGGCTGTACTGTGTAGCAGAGTCATTTAAACCTCAGCAATGGATGCACAGAAGCAGCTAGTTGCTTGTAGTTCTGCTTTAAAACCATATGTGCCTATGCATCCAGAGCTTTTATTTCTCATCATACATAGTGCTTGCTGCCAAGATAATTATGTGAAAACTAGCTTTGGTGACACCTAGAAACATATGTGGAAGATTCTTGTCTCTTGGCTGCAATGGATGACACAGCACTTCGAAAAACTGATACCACTGGTGCTATTAGCATATAATTATTTCTTTATTGATTTTAGTTGATGCTTGGTAATGCCATCTCACTAATATTACCAATGGGAAGCGTGTGGCTGCTGTTACCAGAGGGGTGCTTATGTGGTCCTCAGATTCCCAGGCTCAGTTCACTAAGCTATAATGGATGTGTTATTTGGGTTCCCAGTCTATGTTTTCACATGACTGCTATTATGCAGCTCTCATTGGCTGTCATGGTTGGAAATGAGTCATAACGGTGAATAATGACTGTTAAAGCTTAATGAATTGAGACTAAAGCATGTAGAACATAGTGGTAGCAGTGATGGGGTAAGAGAGAGGGTATTTATTGCCAGAAGGACATGGCCCTAATAGGGTATGCAGCAGAGCCGGGGGTTAAATGATAGACAATGGGGTGAGGACCCTTAAACCAATCAAATTAGTTAACTTCAATAAACTGAAATGTCATTGCTTTCTATGGGATACCATGCTCTGTGCCCCATTTTTTAAATCTTTTATAGTGTTGTAGAAGGATTTAAACCAGTTTGTTCTGCTGGAGATAATGGATTATACTACTATGTTGGTTGCTATGATGAATTTACTCCAGTGAAGCGTAGGCAGCAGGATGGTACCAAATCCCAGGGCTTGGAGGAAACCAGTTTACTGAGGGCGCCGCAGCCGGGACGCAGTGGCGGATCCAGGGGGGGCAATTGACCCCCCCCCCCCCCAACCCCCCCCCCCCCAAGATAGTGTCGCTCCCTGCCTCTCCCACCCGCGATACCAGTGACACTACAAACAGCTGTCCTGTTACAGAGTTTACTGCGGTTCATTGTAAAAAAAAAAACTGGCACATTACTTGTAGTGTGCCGGTTTTTTACACTGAACCGCAGTAAACTCTGTGACAGTGACAGCTGTATGTAGCGGCGGCTGTGCGGGGATGTACACAGGTGACTGTGCAAATGCCTGTCACCTGTGAGAAATGTTTAGCCTGGCGAAGCCTAGGCAACCTCATCCTGCTGTTTGGGTCATTGGGCGGACACTCTCCTGCGCTCCCTCCCCTCCTATGGCCGCCAAAGACTCAGGAGAACAAGGTGCTGCAGGAGGTAGGTGAGGCTGGGGGGTCTATGGGTGATGGCTGGTCCTGGGGGGAAGGGGGGGTTGGGAGACTGTAGCTGTATTTTGTATATTGGGAGACTGTATTCAGTATTGCTGACTATGTATATTGTATAGCTGGTGGTACTCTGCATTCCAATATAATGATTATACAGCAATGCAGAATACCACCAGCTATAAAGGACTACAAATTCCAGCAATACATTATACAAAGCTGCAGTGGCTGATTCAGAGATGAGTGGAAAGCACTCACCTCATAGTTTTCCTTTAATGTTCATTAGTTCATTCTAAGGTGAACTTCCACTTTAAGGTGGTACTAAACATAATTTCCATAAACTGGCTTGAATGGATGACTGTATAGGATTTTTAAAAGATTGTTCTGTAAAGAAGATATTTAAAATAAACTGATTCAGGCACCAGGAAACAAAAATGTTCAATATGCAGATGACTTCCTGATCAGCGCTCCTATAGAAGAAATATTTCAGATGTAATTCTGTTGCCTCCTTTTACCTAAGATTGCAACTAACACAGAGCAGCTGGCTGCATGCTAATCTACATAAATGTCAGTTATCATCATTTCTTTACAGTTTTGATTATATTTAGATTTTAAAAAAATTTGACTGTTAAAAAGCAGTTTTTTTACTTTTATGTTTTAGGTTTATTTGTCCTTTAGAGTAGAGCTATGGCCTCTAATTACAAAAATGTGTGCTGTAGCATCTGCTTATCTTAGTCCCTCTGCAAAGTCACACAAATACCTGTTAAGCCTACCAGTGAAGTCCAGCTTTGTGTGATGATATGGCAATGATGCTGCACTGCTCCTGAAATCAGAGCAGAGTTGTCACCCTCATACAGGCTGTCCCTGCTTGCACTACAGTGGGATGAGAAGACATTGCAGGGGGTGAGGCTAACCACATTGTCACTGCTGATTCAGAAGCCTGTAGCTTGTCAATCAATATCTGACTCAACAAGCCTGTAGCTCGTCAATCAACACTTAGCACCGTCCACTGATTTCTGTATTGGCAGCACTGCCTCCGATACTTAAACCCTCCCATTGTGAACTGCAGTGTCTGGGAGGGGGAGTGTGTGAAACACAAAGAAAGAGGATTTGGCTCAGACAGGGAAGGTAAAGGAAGTTTTTTTACTACATGACAGAGTGCATTACATAGTAAATGGATTTGGGTACCTGTTTAGAGTGCCATTTAGCCTTTAGTTGTACTTTAACCTTTGTGTTTATAACAGAGAAAAAGGCTTTTGAACATTTTTCACATTTCTAAATAACATTATGTAACTTGATACAAAGATTTAATCACGAATATCCCTGAACATGGTTGTTTTATTACACTTGCCTTCAAAATCTTTCTACCGCATCGGTTTTTATTGATGTTTTTTGTTGCACCTGCATTTCATTTTCATAATTTTCCAGAGGCCTCGCTCCTAGAAGAAACAGCTGCAGAGGTCATATGTGGTACAAACTGCAACTAAAAAGCTCTCACCAAGTCTAATAGTAGATACGAGTTTGGGATAATGTGGACACTATGGCATGCAAAGGATAGAGACAGTACAAAAACCCAGCTACAGAAAAATACATTGGACATGATTTACTGAAGACAATGAACAATAGCAGGCATAAATCGCCATGAAACCCTTTGCATTGTGGACTTGTAAATGTACATATGCATAGTAAATGGTATGCCTGAACCTATTTAACAAATTGTACACTAATGTTCAATGGGTATAATGGGGTCCTAATTCACTGTGCTAATGAGCATTCAAATAATGCTGCCTTCATGCCTACTGCTCTATAAAGGTACACAAAGGAATGCGCGTGTCAACATTTTATTTCCAAAGCAATTAAAATGAAAAACAATAGCTAATGTGATCAGCTCATCAAACAAAAAGATGTGCACGTGCCAAGAAATGTGATACGTTAAAAAAAAAGCTCAGTAAAGTAGTGTATGTATGGGTATTAAGCATTGGAAACCTGCTTAAAGGCAGCAGAATATGCCATTGTGTGTGCACTCTGCCCATGGCCACAACAGGCATATGTATGTATGCACACTGTAATACCCCCACCATAACTTGGGCTTTTTTTTTTACTGTTGCTGTGCTTTTTTACATTCATCCTAAAGCTGAACTGTATGCAGATATAAAAGCCACAAATGCATCTGCACTGTAAGTAATGTAATTAGCAGCATCTTGTAGACCCTGTACAGCAGTGCTGGAGTGTGAGTGGAAGAAGCATCACAGGAAGCCAATCAGTTCATGTTACGACACAAAGCATGCTGATTGGAAGAGAAAGCAGAGTGACATGAAGATGAGCTTATCACTATGATGCTTCTTCTTTCACTGCCCAACCTGCTTGAGTCCAGGATGATGCTGGGTTGGATGATGCTGAGGACATCTAGTGGCAGAACAAAAGTACTGCGGGGAAATTCTCTGGATTAAATGTGATTATTGCAGCTGATTTTTGTATTTTATATTTTAATGGGATATTTTTTTTAATCTTTTTAATTTTGGCTGCAGTTCTACTTTATATAATATCAGTACACCCTATGTGCCGAACAACCTGACCTACATCACAGACCGATCTGGACTGGATTATTATTATATTATTATACAGGATTTATATAGCGCCAACAGTTTGTGCCGCGCTTTACAATATAAGGAAGACATTACAATTACAACACAATTCAAGACAAGATGGTAAGGAGGGCCCTGCCCTGGCTTACAATCTCTGCATAATAGATAACCTCATTTAGCCTGTGATGGCCAGGACTTTGCTAAAAATTGATCGTCCTGTTCCCTCTCTCTGAAGGGCATTTTTCATGTATTCCTATGGACAATCCCCCAGATGATTTGTGAATGGGCAGTGACAGGTTCACATTACTCTCTCTCTCTCTTTCAAATTTGTATTTGTGAATGTAGATGATAAAACTAACGTTAGTAAAAGAGAATTATTGGCATCATGATCTCTCTTAAGAACGAGTTAGTGTTTGAGACCCGAAACTATATAATGACAACATTCCTGCTTCATTCCCTATATACATACTTGATAAGGACAAGAAATTCAGCACAATTTTCCTGTTCTATAAAAATAGCCTACTACAGAAATATGAGTTATTATATTGCTAACAGTGCTTGCCAGTATCTGTAAATAATTGTTGTTGGATACCGCCGGGAGTTTTATCCACTGATTATATGAGAGCACAGTTGCTTTTTTTATACACTAATTTGATCTGCTTCTTTCAGTTGTCCTCCATTGTTATGAATGTGTGAATCCCTTTTAAAATGTTTCTCAATGAAATGGAAACCGGCAATAAGTAGAAAGGAATTAAACAAGAGTTGGTGTGCAGCAAGCATGATAAAGAATATATTATCATATGGCCAGCTCTTGCCCAATATATGTGACAAATAGATAATATAAATTGCACCCTCTGATAAATATAAAGAGCAAAATTGTAAAATGAAACAAATAAAACAAAAATAAACACAGAGATCGTGAATTTCTTCAAAAGCACAAACAAATAGGGGTCTATTTATTTATATGATTTGCAGAGCCGATAGCCCTGTGCATCTCTGTGAATGTTCGTTCTGTGCTAATAGAGGCACAAACGTTCTTATTAGTATAATATCTAGAAGTATCTGTTTGTAGATTACTAAACATGCTTAAAGGTGCCTTTGTTGCCATTTTTAAAATAAGGGTAAAGTTCCTCTTTAAAGGGGAGTCATTGGAATAATGCCCACAAGGGCTTTTTGACCTTTCTTAGAAATTGGAGGTCAGCTTGTGAGTGTACTTTCGAGAGGGTGGGCAAATAGGTGGAGTACAGTGGTGGACTGAAGGGGATTGGTGCACATTGGCTAACATTTGAATGACAATTGATTTGAAGCACTTGGTGAATGTAGTGCATTGATTATGTACTCAGGATTGCATTTGGTTTCTGTGAGATTATTATATTTATATGGACAATGTAATTGTGCGAAGGATACATTAGTAGGGGTGCAAGAGTATCATCTTGCTTTTGAGAGAGCGAATGCGGACATTTTTTCTTAGGATGTAATACTTCTTAAAGTTATAGGTGGTGGAGTAGGTGTTTAGGCAGAGTAAAAGCATGTTTCAAGAGGAGGAGAATACCAGGAAATACAGTTAAAATTTGGATCAAGAATCATGCTCCAGTAAAAGTTACTGGAAATAACTTAAATGGTTAAATAATGCAGTAATCATAGAAAGCTTTCAAGACACAATGATTGCATTCCCAGGAAAAGTTAGGCCAGGAGCGGTGGGCTTACATGACTAGGTGAATAGGGGAGATAGCGTAGGTTTAATAGGGGTTCGGCTTTAAGGCAGGTTCACTTACCTGACTGTTCAAGTTAAAAGGTTAAGGGGAGGGGGGGGGGGGCTTTTGAGGGAGTCTGAGAAGGAGGGTGTCTCTGGATCAGTTGGAGATCATCAGATGAAGAGTGAACTTCCCACCCACCATGTTTGTTTGTCATCTGTGCCATTTTAATGTAGCAGCATTGGCTGTTGGGTCTTGGGAGGCAGCCAAAATAGGTGATGTTGGATAATGTTTGGGGATCTATCTTGGTATGGCATCCTCTATTCATGGTGTGAAACAGGGTGAACAGGAAATTTAAATATTGAGGTGTCTGCAGTCAGTTTAGAGGTTGTCCCCGAAGCACTGTGACGCAGCTGGGGGCCTAACATATTAAGTACTTCCACAGAGAAAAGATCGGTTAACAATGTGGCCTTTGAAGACCTGCAACCTTGTTTTTTGGTAGTTTTCTGATGTTTTATTTTATGGTTATGTTATTGTATTATTTATCTAATAAAAGGCAGCTATGGCCATTTGACATGTGGTCTGTTTATTCGTTTTATTTGGGGTGGTCTTGGCAGCTTTGACAGTGTAAAGAATTGGGGACATCTTTTCTAACTCAGTTATGGAGTAACACTAAAGGGTAAAGCAGCCATGTAGGACACTTATAAAAACAAGAAGTGTTTGCACAGAAAAGGATCCGGCAATTAGTACGAGTAGCGGCTCTTATGACCCAACTGTCAGATCTTTTCTCCTTGGCTTGAAAATATTTGTAGCCTTTTAACCTGACTGTCGGTAAAAAAACAAAAACGTGTCCATTTAGCATTTTTCCTATCAAACAACCATTTCTCTTGTTGCAGCAATTAAGTTTTGGAACAAATGTAATTCATATAAAATGCTCACTGGTGAACCATTGAAACTAGACATGTTTGCGTAAACCATTTTTCACTCGTCAGAAGCTAACACAATGGCTTCTCTGTTCCTCCCAAGACCTTCCCCAGTCTAGCAGTGTCCGATCCACTCGACAGTATTTATCAGCGGGGAGAAAATGGAAGTAGTCAAGCATAAAACACCTTGTCAAAACATTCCTAATGCCCGCCTCATTGTTAAAGACATGTTTAATAGCTTTTTAAATTGAAGATGAAGGACTGGAGAAAGCACAGTTAGAGATGTATAATGGATATGTGCTGTTTATTGTTCTTATTACGGGATGATTAAAGAATCATCATAAATGAGTTAATGATGCTTGTATGATTCAAAATGACCTAAGCAAAGAGAACAGGGATATAATTAGGACGATGTTGTACCACAAAGTTTGCATTTCAATAATCAGGGAGCCAGCACGCTCGCTACTTTCTACAGTACGCTTTGCTCCTTATACACCTGGAATATTATGCAAAGAATATAGGAAAATAATAAAAAGAAATACTACAAGCGGCTGTATGAATCTATTATTGATGTATTTCCTGCATTTATATAGTGCTGACATATTACACAGCCCTTTACATAAGACATACATCAATTAACATGTAATTTTCATGTAATAGTCACACTTAAAGTGATATTAAAGCCTCCTTGTTTAAAAAATATTTCCTGCAAGGAGATTCACCTTTGCTGGAGGCTGTTTTTCTTTAAAAGTTTTTAATTGTCCATTTCCTAGTGGGTCCCCGCAGCAATCTCCCCCGCCCCCTGTACAGGTGCCACTATCATTCTAATGGAGGCACCCGTGCACGCTCGTGCCCGCAGTGGCTATGTGCATCCATAGACACACACAGCCCTGTGGCAGGCCACGCCCCTTCTCTCTTTGATTGATGGCAGAAGGAGCCTATGGGGGTGATTTACTAACCTAAACACATGCACGCACCAGGTGCGTGTGATTTTCACACAGCAAAACGTATTTATCAACCAAAAAGTCTCTAAAAGCATATTTCCACTAATGCCATATATGGAAAAATCATGCACATGATGCATATATAATGCTGCTTCACAGTTTAGACAAAAATGGTTAGCTCATGCATTTACATTCCTGCATTCATCAACGCAAGCAACACAACATAGAGCTAATTTACACAACATCACCTTGCAATTCATGCATGGCTTTGCACAACACACCTGCTGGGTGTGTACACACTACAAAGGTGTTTAGATTCCAACCATAGATCATGCTGGGAGGGAACACACTACAGAGGTGTATACATGTTCGTGGTGTGTTTATAAGGTTAGTAAATCAACCCCTATGTCTCCTCTGCCATCAGTATCCTCCCCCCGCAACCCGGAAGTTCGTGGAACGGAGGATCGCTTCGCGACCGGCGGCGGGGACGAGCGTAGCTGACAGGTAAATGTGGGGGGGACCAGGGGAGAAAAAGGTGCTGGGACGTTTTTACCCTAATGCAGAGAATGTATTAAAGTAAAAGACCTTAATACTACTTTAACCACTTGCTGACCGGGGTGTTTACACCCCCTTCCTGTCCAGGCCATTTTTCAGTATTCAGCACTGCGGTACTTAATGTAATTACCACTGGGGGTTTTATTTTTTTATATAACAAAAAAGTACCGAATATTCTAAAAAAAATGGTTTTCCCTTTATTATTTTAGAAAACAATTATTTTTACCCAATTTTTTGGTAAAATATAAAAGACGGGGTCACGTCGGGTAAATAGACACCAAACATGCCAAGCCTTAAAATTGCGCGTGCCCGCGAAATCGCAAAAAATCACCATAACCAAAATTTGCCATAGGCGACGCTTTAAAAGATTTTACCGCTCATCAGTTTAGTGTTATCAGTGATTGATGGCCCAAGAACTATTGCTCTCATTGCGACGATATGTAACATGTGCAGCATAATTGGAGCAATCGCCGTTTTTGCGTGTAGGCGCATGTAACGCATTTTTGTGCATCTATGTGGGGGTGGGGGACTTTTAAAAAAATGTGTGGGTTTTTTTTTGTTTTGTGTGTGTAAATTTGTATTTATTTTGTGAGCATTGGTTTTTTTTTACACTTAACCTTATTGTTATCACATAGGGTGCTCCTATGTGATCATAATTGTATTGTGATTGTAATATCTTCCTTATATTGTAAAGCGCTGCTCAAACTGTTGGCGCTATATAAATCCTGTATAATAATACTAATAATAGCTGAAGCCATATGATTGGTATACAAATCATAACGCTACTTATACTTTGTAAAAAGTGTCAAAAAAAGTGTGTATTTTTATTAAATAAGTTTGGGGTTTTTTGTTAAAAAATGCCCCCTGTTGTGTATTACAGCTGTATGTATCATTTTTTACTCGTCTGTATACATATTTCAATGTAGGAGAGCTTGTTTACCAGCATAAACCATACTGTGATTGTGAGATTCTTCTTGGCATCAAAGATTAGACATAAGGAAATTCTATTGTTGGAGCACCTAAATATTTCTACACATAGCAATGTCCATTGGTGGCCACAAACATAAGTCTGGTAAAAGGAAGGAAGAGTTTTTACATTTTTAATTGTTTTTTTATTGTAGATTTACATTTAAATGTTCTAGTTCAGGGGTCTAAAACTCAATTCATTTATTGAAGTTCCTTGTCGTATAAAAAAGCGCTTTCGGGGCCACACAGGGTCCCTTTATCAGGCTTAGCGTTGAGATTTATCATTGTTATCATTGTTATCATTGTTCTGCATTGTTTATCCTAAGAAGGATTTTGGTGTGCTGGTGACATCTCTACACAATTGCTGATATTTGCGGTGCGGTCCGCTGTCACTGCGAGCACCCCCCCACTACAAGGGACTTTTCGGTAAGGAGTGCAACAAGGAAAAGTATTTATCAAACTCAATTCACTCGGGGGCCACTGGACAAATTTTCTTCTCCCATTGGGGTCGCTTGCACAATTTTATACTTCAAAATTTGCATTTTCCTGCCACAGGAATCCCTAATGTGGCATTTACAAGCGGCAGCTGTCACCCATTCAAGTTATTGATCAGGTGACAGCCACTGCACGTAAATGCCGGCACATCGCATGTATTGGTATGTGATATGATTACATGCAGTGAGAAAACAGTCGCTCTCCCTAGATACATTGATCGTGCATCCACAGAGAGTGATTGATTCCTAACCACATGTAATCATATCACATACCATTACATGGGGTGTTCCGGTGTTTACATGCAGCTGCTGTCACCTGATCATTAACTTGAACGGGTGACAACTGCCGCTTGTAAACACCAGATTAGGGATTCCTGCTGCAGGGAAATGCAAATTACTGTCCTGACACAGAAATCCCTAATTGCACCTAAACTTACAGGTGTAGCTATGCAGTCTGCATCTGACAGAGATATATAGACCATGTAGCTGCGAGCCGAATGGTACTGGTTTGCAGGCCACTACTTTAAGACGCCTGCTCTCGTTTGTAATGATCTGTATAGATAGGGGGAATACATATTTGCTCAGTAACTACACAGGCCCTAGTTGCTGTTTTGCAATGTGTTTGCTTTAGGGCTCCTTCACACCATGTGCATTAAGCATCCGCCTCCGGCTGCCTAATTATAGGGACGGTCCTGCCTGCCCCCCTCCCCCTACTCAAACACAGCATACACAGTGACATCATCCTCCTGCCATGGAGATCCCATTGAATGGTGAGTATTCCAAATCTCATGAGAAGATGCTGCAGGACAACGCTTGGAGCGTCATTTCAATGATATTTGGGTCACTCTACATTCCCCAGAGTTCACCAGAAGGAGAAGGATGTCAACCTCCCCTAGGTGATGCGGACAGAGGCTGGGGGAGAGTAAGTATATTATCTAACACTCTACAGCGGTTTTGTAAGGGCCTATTCACACTAGTATGTGAATTAATGTAGCCCATTCATTTGAAAGGGCTTCCTAATGCACCAAAAACAGTGTGTGTAATATTTTTAGCAGTGCACTGTAACACAGGCTAGTGTGTGCCACGTGCATGTCCATTGGCAAGGTGCAATACAGTGCTATTTAGAATGGATGAATGGCACTGTGTCATACCAGTGCTTGTATGCTGTGGGTAACACACGTGACACATTAACGCAGCTCAATCGTGTGACTGGGACCTAAATATTTATGCTGCAGGTCAGTGGGGGGCAGTTAAAAAGTGCCTTTTAGGAGCAAGGTGCTCTTTAAAGTGAACATTGCACCAATAGCTGATAATACACCATCATTTTCCTTTAGTAGATTGTTATTGTTCTATTCTTCAGTACCAGTGTCGTTCCCTGTGTTTCTAGTCCAACAACTTTCTCCTACTCCAGCCGCTTTGTTCCTTTTCTATACCATTGTATTATCTTGTCTTCAGGCTAAATGTTTTTCCTCCTCACAGCTAGTCATTTGCTGTGGCCAGCCTGTCATTTAACACTCTGTATATTGCTATCTGATCTAGAGCTAAAGCAATCGTTTACAGAAATGGAACACTGTGCTTTAAATTGTGTGGCCAATCTTAGCTGAGGTGAGCCAGGAACAGCTGCAACACTGAATAGCTATTACCAATTTGTCATCTTTCGCCTCTCAGCAAGGACAAACTCACAGCCCCTGGCAACAAGATGGAATGTACAGGCCTTAAAGGGGCCCCCAATCTTTCCGAGGGGCCACACGTAGTATTATTTGCAAATTGACCTATCTATAAAGGAAAAGGTGGAAATAAAAGCTACAGTGCCGTGTGGCCATCTTTGAACAGGTACCCCCCTTCACACACCTATAAGTAATAAAACATTCTCCTACAGCCCCCTTAGCCATTTCTTGAAATGGAAAAATAGATTTTTTTTTTTAAGTTAGCTGACTAGAGGCTCAAACAGGAAATAACAGAACTGAGAAAGCATGTGAAGGATAACATACAGTCAATAGCACTTGTACTAGTACCGTATGCATGTGATCTACCAGCTATACCGAGGGTCTGATTTCATCTTCAGCTCCGTCCTCAAAGAAATCTGAGTGTCAAGGGAGTGGGGGAAAAAAATATTTTCAAGTTTTAACTAAGGTATGGTCAGGGATGTTATGAAGTAAGCCCACCTCAACCAAAGGGTTGTAAACTCTATTACCTTTTAACTGCTGTATACTATATACCTATTAGGGAGATTTCTACTCACACCTTAATTTATTAGTATGAGAATATTCAATATAAAAAGTCACCAGGCTGCTAGCTGTGCTTAGGCAACGATTTTATAGATAACTGCCAATCATATACAGAAAATCTGTCATTGGTTGTATTGAAACATCCAATAGATACCTATGTTCACAATGATGTGTGCTTCAACTCTTTTTCATAATATTAAAAGAGCTCTGCAACCAATGCTCATACTGTTATAAGTACCTTGACCAGGAATCACAAATGATGCTGAAAACTCCAACCTGATTTGTAAAACAAGATTTCCCAAGTAATGATAACTTTCCATTTTAAGAAATCTTCTAACATGCTGAATATTATTGCAATTCTGAGTTTTATGTACAGGGCAGACTAGGGAATTGCTGAAGCAGCATTTAACCCATGTCAGTGTTTTATAAAAAGATACAATCCAAAAATTGGCCAAGCCCATTGGTTTGGATTCTCCATGATCCATTCAGCGTAGATAATCTAAGTAATTTTGATTTCTCTGTGGTGTGCATTGAATTCTTGGTAAATGTAAAAATATTGTATCTTTTCTCAGTTTACCCAGGTAAGGCCGATGTAACATTTCTCTTCAGAGGCCTGGTTACAGGATGGAATGAAATAAAATTGTGGCAGGTGCATGTGAATGAGCACGTATCTTTCTACATATGGTAGTCAATTTTTAGAACTGAAGAAGGAATATGAGAAGCAGATTGGGTCAGTTTTGATGATTTTGTGCCAGTCTGTGGCAGAGAATAATGAGCTGAATTTCAGGAAGACTTCAAACTCTGTCCCAAATCCTCACCGTTGGGCATAACATGGGCTCTGGGTCACAATTAGAAATCACGGAGTCTTGTACAGCTAACCTGACAGACCGAGCCCTCTTTCTGACTCAACGGTGCCTGGATCCGATGGAGGAATACGGTATTTACCTTCATATCAGCAGCCTTGTCTGGGCCAACATTAGAAAACATAGGGCCCACTACAATCTACGCAGTAGAGCAGGCCCCCCTCCTGACCCAATGGGTCTCACAGTCAGTGCAGAAGTGCTACCTCTACCCCCTTATCTGTGGCCCTGAACAAACTGAGTAAAGAAGAATTTAGCTCATGCTGTTTGTCAGCTAGCATGATAAACTCATGTCTATAACCTGCTAACTTTTTATGAGGGGGTGAGTAGAGATATGGACGGAGGTAAGCCGGTAGATGTGGTATATCTGGATTTCTCAAAGAGCAGGTAGACATCTTGGGGAGAACATTGATTGTATTTGAATAGCTATACAGATTGATATAATTTCTCCCCAAAGATGCAGTAGCAGTATCACTCTGCTGTGCTCACCAATCCCTTCACAATGACCCAATAAATATGCTAGGTAGGCAGGACCTACAATGCATCTTTATTGAGTGCTTCACATTTATTTGCCCTGTGCAAGGTCGGATCACGCCTGCATATCCAATGGCCCTTTATGGTCTATGGGCAACCTAACTATAAAGAGGATGTTATGTCCATTAAGTAATTTTATAATTACATATTTAGGAGTAAGTGATGCCATAGAGTTCAACAGATGGGTTGATATTCCTAGTGCAGAATGTTTATTCAATATCATCGAAATCGTACAGACAGGTACTCACAATAAGGGTGTGAAAACGAGCAGCAGGACAGTAAAAACCGGAACAGAGCAAGGATCCGTGTGAAGCGTCCTGTATGAGGCTCACTGTGGTGTCAACGCGTTTCCGGGGCACGCCCCCTTCGTCAGGACGTAATGACAGTCACCTCTCTGCTGAGGCTAAAGAAGGACGAGCTGGGACGTGATTGGCCCAGATGGATGAGAGCTGATAGGGCGTCCGTATTTTGTGGGCAGTGTCATAATCGGCAGACAGGGCAAACACCTGTCTCGCGGCCAATCAATGCTGTGTGAAGCCGAAGGCTAAACACACAGGATGCTTGCTGGAAAAAACGTCCCAGTTCATAAGAAACTGCAGACTACTGTCAATTCTGTGTACATACACAGGGGGAACAGGAGACTGTCATTACTCCACAACACACAATATCACATAAAAAGAGGCATAACATACCCGTAACTATGAGCTATAATTTTTATTTATAGCTCATGAATGAGGGGTGCAAACAGAGACATTAGGAAAACAGAAACCAGCTGTAATTAACTTTAAGAAGTTGAGGACCTTCATGAGCAGACATGTTAGGTTTATATTACCTTGGATTGGATTGCAGTATGCAGTGACCTCTCCCTCCTCAGCAGTTTTACCCATTTGGAGCACTAAAGCCCATATCTTCTTCCTGTGTTTGTAGGGTGCTCAATGCTTCATGACCTGCTGTTCTCCTCCTGTCTGGTCATCTTACTGCTCAGCTATTAACTCTTCTAGTTGCAATCTCCCTGCTGGCACAACTGTCCTAACACCCCACTATTCTGCTGTTCTGACACTTTTATCAACCAGCGTTTTTTTATTTTGAGTTACTATTTTAACTAAGGGCCTCATTCTGATTCTGGCTTCACTACCTAGTGAGTCCATTACCTAGAACAAGCATGTAGGATGGGAGTTTAGATTTCAAAACCCCACTGGCTGCTTGCATGTTCAAGGACAGTGCCTTAGCAGTTAGTCAAGTCAGGGTGAGAATGGCAGCCCCAGAGCCTGTACCGAAAATAATAAGACTGAAATGACAGCTTCCATATTTCTGTCCTAACAGGTTCTCTTTAATGCCAGAATAGTGCTTGATTGAATGCCCTGTTTCAGTCTTTCAGACACAGTAGCAATTTGGATTCTCCTGCCATACAGTCAGAAGTTATATGAACTAGTTTTCAGCACCTTCTCATAGCTAGTTGGTTTATTAAAGATGAAATGTTGTCTACTTAAAGTGTGTAGATAAATATTTAAAAGAGATGTATATCATCTTATCATTGTGTGTTATTTTACTTTACTTCATTATACCCTGCCTGGTTAGACTTTCTCATTGGTCCCAAATAACTATTCCATAGAAGCCATGGTTCCCTTGCACTGCACTGATGGAGGCCAACAAGAGAAAAACAGCTGTATGCAGTTTGCAATAAATGTCTCTATAATATTAGGCTGTAACTGTGCTGTAAAAATAGGATTTTTGTACTCACCGTAAAATCCTTTTCTCTCCGACAGTTCTTGGTCCACAGTTAAATGCTCACTTCTGTCATCGGTCAGAGACTATAGTTGGTTAGTGTAGCTTCATCTATAGCAGCAACCGTACCCTTAAAGCATGCAGGTCTACCGATACTCGGTTGCGCCCATTACTTAGTACGCAATAATATGTTCTCTGGCTCGGTAGCTCAGGAGGCTGAGCATAGGTGAAACAAAGAATGGAACTGGGGAATACAAATCTCCGCAGAGGATGGCAGGCATGGGTGTCTTGGCTAGAGTGTAATCAGAGGGATGTGGTTACCTAACCTGGTCTGGTGCATCTTTTATATCAATTTAACATAATGGGTTTATGGTTACTCATTCTTGGAGGCAGACATTTTATAATTATTGCACATGGAGAAGCATGTGACTCACTCCACAGGAAAGTGCTAGGCCAATCACAATGCAGCACTCATGCGGAGACTCCGGTGTAAGCTAAAACTTGAATGACTTGCATAGTGAAAAGAAAAGGGGAGTATATATTGCTGAAAAGGAAGGGATTGAAACTACCAATGCCACCCAACTCCATTGCCATTGCCTCCAATGCAACTTCCCCAAAAAATTAAAGCTAACCC